>NC_058135.1:262316307-262329049 GCF_016433145.1 Gracilinanus agilis
TATTCAGTGTATTCTTATCTCCTTAACTGTTGTCTTTTCCAATAGAAAGGATATTAAAAAACTAAAGAGTTTAAAGAGGAGGGTAACAAGGAAGGCAAAGAGCCTTGAATTAATGCTATGGAAAAACTGCTCAAAATAATAGGTCCAATCTGGCCTGGAAAACAGAAGAATAAGTAGGAATGTATTAGCTATTTCAGGTATTTTAATATTTATCATGTAGAAAATAGCACACACTTGTTCTATTTGAGACTGTGAACTTCTTTAGGACAGAGAATAAAAATATTTTTGCCTTTTTTTCTATCTGTAGTATTTAGCCTAACTGGCACATAATATATGTTGTTGACTGCCTTACTGGTAACAGTATATAGAACTAAGAGAAATAAGGAGAAAGTTTGGGGTTTTTTGGGGCGGGGCAGTGAGGTGTCTTATTGTTTTGTTTTTAGACAAATCATATGAAAACTTCCTAAAAATCATGTTAACCATAGAACTGGATTTCCTTTAGGGCAATGCATTCCTCTTCATTCAAAGATTTCAAACAAATGTTATATAGCTCTTTTTTTCAGCATGAAGTGTAGACAATTGCCATTAAGTTGTAATCTGTGATGAATTCAATATCCCTCTGAGGTTTGTGCCAACTCTGATAGAATCTTTGAATTCCCTCCTCCCAGGGAAGTTCATTCTACTTTTATCAAGTAAGAATTATGTAATAATTTTTCTTTTAAAGAAATCTATTTGTTATCTATTGCTTCTAGTGGTTATTTTGAAAAATTAGATGATAGTGATTATATATGTATATGTACATATTTATAAAAGAGAGTATGTGTATTGATCAGTGTCTATTATTGTGCATAATTTTCTGATGTTGCAGAAACAAATTTAATCAAGGAAGAAAATTTTGCCTCAATGACCATACTTTTAAATGTATCTTTAAAAATAATTATTGTAAAAATTCTTTAGTTTTCGTAGTATTTTTAAGTTTTAAAATCTTAAAAAAAGCAATTTATTCCCAAGTGTCTTAGCTCCTCCTTCACCTCCCTACATCATAGAAGGTATCACTTGACAAAAAATATTTATGTATGGAACATCTTTCATATTTCCATTTTTCAGTTCATTTCCTAGAAGCAGATATCCACAGGTAATTCTTAAAATGTTAATTCTATAGTTGTATATGTCTTCTACTCTTTTCACTCTTTATTACTTCATGTAGATCTTTCCAAAATTTTTAAAAATAACCTTCCCATTATTTCTTAGAGCATAGTAATATTCAATCATAAACATATATTAAAATTTGATCAGACATTCTTTAATTAATAGTCATCCTCTCAATTTCCAGGTCTTTGCCACAACAAAGAGAACTGCTACAAACATCTTCGAATATATAAGTTCTTTTTCTTTTTATTTAATTTCTTTGGGAAACAGAGGCAGTAATTCTATTCCTGGGTCAAAGGTTATGCATAGTTTTATAAATCTCTGGGCGTAAATTCAAATTACTCTCCAAAATAGTTGGATAAATTTGTAGTTCCACCAGCAGTGTATTAGTGTTCCCAGTTTTCCACATTCCCTCTAACATTTGTCATTCTGCCCTTTTATCCTTTTAGCCAATGTGATAGGTGTGAGTTGATATCTCAGAATTGTTTTGACTTGCATTTCTCTAATCAGTAGTGACTTAGAGCATTTTTTTTTCATATACCTATATATGGCTTTGACTCATTCACCTGAAAACTGTCTGTTCATGTCTTTGTCCATTGTGCAGTGGCTCTTATTTTTATAAATTTGGTAATGTTATTTATATATATAATATATATATATGTATGTATATTTTATATGAGATGTGTAAGGGTGAAAAAGGGGTTTTATGGGTTCAATATATTAAAAGGTGGTTACCAGAGGATTGAACTATTATCAATTCTCAATTAAGAATAATCTCAAATCAAAATTGACTTTTATGGAAATTTATCTATATGAGAGAAGAGAGAGAGGAAAAAAATTAGAATCTATTTCACTAATTAATCCAGGTAGATCTTTTTTTTTTAAACCTTGTACTTTGGTGTATTGTCTCATAGGTGAAAGATAGGTAAGGGTGGGCAATGGGGGTCAAGTGACTTGCCCAGGGTCACACAGCTGGGAAGTGCTGAGGCCGGGTTTGAACCTAGGACCTCCTGTCTCTAGGCCTGACTCTCACTCCACTGAGCTACCCAGCTGCCCCACTTGAGCTACCCAGCTGCCCCCCAATCCAGGTAGATCTTAATCCTCAGCTGAGGGTTAAAGGGCCTGAGGCCCAGAGGTGACTGGAGCAAACTTCATTCACAGAGTCTATAAAAGGAAGTTTCTTAATAGAAGTTCAGGAAAATTCAGTCTTTAAACTCACCACATGGAACAGTCTCAGTCACGAACCAGCAAAGCTCTCTCAGGTCTCCTTCACCAAACTAGAAGCAACCTCACTCACCCAACTCCCTCTTTTAGAGGGGCCTCATATGTGTCACTTCCAGTGCCTTCCCCTAGCCTTCCTGTCCAGTCACAATAGAAGCTTTCTCATAGAATGTGTAGGGGACAGTTCAGTGATTCTGATTCATTACTCTGTAGCACACATGGGTTAGGACCTACCAGAATTGGAAAGTGCTTTCACCTTTGGTGCTAAATGTAAAGATGGGCAGTGTAGACTTAATCTAATTATCACAGATGTCTAGCTGTGGAAATGTCAATACATTTTTTTCTCCAATTTTCTACTTTCCTTATAATCTTGGCTACATTATTTGTATTTGAACAGAAACTTTGAAATTTAATTTAATGTTTTCAAAATTAACCATTTTCTATTATATTGGTTGTTTACTCAGAAATTTCTTTCCTATCCATATATATGATAGGTAATATATTCCCTGTTCTTATAAATAAATATTGCTTATTATATTTCCTTTTATGTCTAAGTTATATATTCATTTTAATCTTATCTTTGTGAATGGTTTAAGATATTGATCTATACTTAATCTCTATCAAATTATTTTTCCAGTTGTCCCAACATTTTTTTTCCAAATGGTGATGAGTTCTTATCCCAAAATTTTGATCTACATTTTAATCAAATGCATGATTACTATAATAGTTTTTGTTACTGTTTGTTGTATATCACCTTTATTCCACTAACCAACCTTTCTGTTTTTAACCCATATCAGATTATTTTTTTATAATTACTGCTTTGTGATGTAATTAAAAATCTAGTAACACTAAATTTCCTTTCTTCACCTTTTTATCAATATTTTTGATATTCCATATTTTTGTTCTAAATTAATTTTATTATTTTTTCTAGTTCAATACAAAACTTTTGGTAATTTAATTTAAATTACATTTAATAAATAAATTCATTTTGGAACTGTAATTTCAATTATTTTACCTCTGCCCACTTATAAACAATGAATATTTCTTCAATTATTTAAATCTGACATTATTTGTGGGAAAAGTATTTTTAAATTGTATTTAAGTAGTTTTGGGGTTTGTTTTGGTAGGTATATTCCTAGGTATTTTATTTATCTTTCTTTATTTTAAATGAGGTAACTCTTCATACAGAACTTTGTTAATGATATATAAAAATCTTAATGATTTATGTGGTTTATTTTATATCTTGCTATTTTGCTAAATTATTGATAGTTTCAAATAATTTTTAATTGAAATTCCATCTTTAAAAATATATTAATTCATTCAACTTCTGTTATTGCTATTTCTAATACTATGTTAAATAATACCATTGATAATGGACATCCTTTTTACAATGCTGATCTTATTAAAAATAATTCTTGCTGATGGTATTAGCATATTAGCATGATGATGATGGTGTTAGATATTTTCTATCATTTAAAAAAGTAACGTACTTATGCTTTTCAATTTTTTAAATATGAATGTGTAGTGTTTTGTCTAAGGCTTTTCTATACCTATGGATTTAATCCTAATCATTATAATTATTAACATAATTTTAAATATTTTATTATATTTAACCTTCCCTGCATTCCTGTTATAAATCCTGTTTGGTGGCAAAATATAATCTTTGATATTTTGTTGCAGTCAACTAGCTTATTATTTATTTAGAATTTTTGCATTCTTCTTTATTTAATATTGAAATTAGTTGTTCTTTAAATGTTTGGTATAATTAATTTGTGTATCTGGTCCTGATACTTTTTTTTGGAAGTTAATTTATGGTGTATTCATTTTTAACACTCTCATCAAGCAAATAAAGAAACTAAGTACTCGTTCTTATTGTTGCCTCTTATGCACCAAGCATCTATGGATAAAAGTCTGTTACAGCTCCTCTCCTAGATGCAGTGTCTGAATTATAAAGAACATATAAATGTTGGTGAATGGAAAGAATTGGATGATCATTCTCAGTGTTTTCATCTGTATAATTAAAGAGCTGGTCTTGTACTTGGTCATTCAAGATCTCTTTTAGTTCTTGCATTCTCACTCCATAATTAAATGCTTTAAAAATCAATCAAATATTAATTTAAGATCTAGATAGCAAATGATAAGACACTTCAGATATAAAGCTAAATGTATCATTGTTACCAGAAAAAGAATAATGAAGGCCAGGTTATATACCATATTTTTAGTATTGGGACTAGAGAGAATGACAACAGTTAAGGGGAAAACTGTTAAGATCGAAAGCAAAAGCCATTGACAGAATTGGTCCCCTTTGGGAAAATTTGTAACAGTGAATCCTTTTTTGCATGTTAATGTAGTTTTAATGAGCATTTCTTTTTTAAAACTAATTAATTAATATTAATTAATTAGTTGACCATGGTTATATGATTCATGTTCTTTCCCTCCCCTTGTCCCTACCTGCTCCCATAGCCAATGAGCATTTCTACTATGTTTTACATAAATCATTGATCAAGACCTATTTTCATATTATTAATATTTGCAATAGAGTGATAGTTTAGAGTTTACATCCTCAATCATATCCTCATTGAACCATGTGATTAAAGAAGTATTTTTCTTCTGTGATCCTACTCCCACAGTTCTTTCTTTGGATATGGATAGTGTTCTTTCTCATAAGTCCCACAGAACTGTTCTGTATCATTGCATTTAGCAGTGAATCTTAAAACAATCATTGAGAAAAATTCTCCTTGCTTTGTACAGATAGACAGGCATACATACACAAATACACACACACATACACACAAAGAGCAAAATACATTTAAATATATGCAATATCATGAACAAGCTAAAAGAGGATGTTTTTGTTTTTTGTAAACTTTTGTTAACTAAATATATAAGCATATATTTTCCCCAGGGTCTTTTCCTAGGGTCTTCTCGATGAGAAAATGCTTAGCTTTAATTGACTGCTTTTTAAAATCTAAAGCACATGAATTGCTTATTTTCAATGCACTAAAAAGAGTACTGTTTTCTCTAATAAGTTTGTCTTAGTTATAGTGAAAAGCTACCCCATATTCACTAGACTATATTTATCTGAATCCCTGGAATATATTCTGTTGATGTGCATTCCCTCAAACAATGAGCCCCAACCAATGTGTTTTCTTTCACAAAACAACACAGTTAGTTAAAAGCAAAAGCTCTTTAAAGGAAAGAAAACTAAAAAACATATCAGTAAAACCTTACCTTAGTAAGCCTGAAATAGCCCCACAAAAATGAACATTATCAATGTAAAGAAAAAGTAAAGTATGCATAACTACAATGCGTAGAAGAGGGACACAATATCTAAACATTAGTATTACTAACTCTTCTATCATCATACTCCCCCCAAAATATTTGTGTGCTTCTATACACATATTGTAATAATATATTTGACAGCCATGTTGAAGTCAGGATGATGGACAGTTACCTGCTTAGAATGTGGAATGAACTGAGTGTGGCAGGAGCTTGGCAGGAACCAAGGGCATTTAAGCTCTGGTATAAAAGTCAGGAATTTGAACTCACAGGGATCTCAGAACGGAGATATTGGGTTAAAGGGGGTTTGGGTAGGCCTTAGGTGAGCTTTATTCAACCATCCACCAGCAGCCAACTTCAAATCTAATCCATCAATCCCTGTTCCTAAATTTCACTACCAAGAACAAGAACATCTCATTCAGCACAGTAACCTTGATTTTACGTTGGGCCCATCTGGCAAAACCAGGCTGTCATCTATCAAACCTGATTAGCAGTATTTCAAAGAATATCAATAATATCATTAGCTTTAATTAGTTAAGGACTTCCTGTTCCCTTTCTCCCAGCTATTATCCTGCTCCTCCTTCCATAGGTCTATTAGTAACAAATCATCTTAAATTTACATCGGACTTGAGCTTCATCAAGAATCCTAGGGCTCTAGTGAATCATATCCTGGGATAATTTGAGGGAAGAGGATTATTACATCTTGTGGAAACAGTAATCAATCTGCAGTCAATCTCAAATGTTATCCAAAGGCACAGGAGTTAAGTTGAACATAAATAATTGTACAATTCTAACAGCAAATTTCTTGCCTAGCTGGTAACCCTAGGATACTGTTATCATCTGGAGTTTGGGATTAGCAGATTCAATATATTTGGACAACATCTATTGCAGTGGATGATCTTTTTGGATTCACTATCATATCTTAATTGTCCCATATCAAATTTAACATTCACAATCAACCCTGCTCCAGATCCACTTACAACCTTCTTTTAACAGTTTTATACAAATATATGTGTACATGCACATAGAATTTCTTTTTAATAAGAACATTTGAGCAAAACATTGAGTAGCAGTTATTTTAATTAATTGTTGTATGATTTCTCCATATCTTACAAATTGAAGCTTTTAGTTAGCAATTTAATATGATATCATTCTATATTAAAAAAATAACTTTATCCACTAAAATTTTCATTTTTTATAGTATTTTTGCTTAAAAAATGATTTAGAGTTCTTGAGAAAGAAGATGCTAATATAAGGAACCATTAAGTATCTAGGTAGCATTGTAGAGTGCCAGATTTAGAGTCTAGAGGACCTGTGGCCAAATCTGGCCTCAGACATTTCTTAGCTATGTGACCCAGGGCAAGACACTTAAACTGCCAATTACCTTGCCTTACAATTCTTCAGTCTTAGAACTGACACTAAGATAGAAGGGAATGATTTAAAAAAAAGGATGATGAATTCAAAGATGATTTCTGGTTACATTGTTTCTAAGAGACTCAAAGGAAATACTATGGCAAGGATTATTCCAGTATGTCTGATATAATTTATAGTCTTACATTTCTAAAAAAAATGAAAATTTTGATGGATGAAGTTTTTTTAAAATATAGAAAAATATCATGTTAAATTGCTAACTAAAAGGTTCAATTTGTAAGAAATGGAGAAATCATACAACAGTTAATTAAAATAACTGCTACTCAGTTTTTTTCTGATACTAGCAGGAGTGGTAACTCTAGTAGTAGTTGGTTGTACAGTGGAAAGACTTCTGAATTTGGAATCATTGAGAACTGTGATCAAATTCTATTCCAGACACTTCTGTCTCTATGAGCCTGGAAAAGTCACTTAAACTAGCTTACTTTGTTTCCCTATAAATAAAATAGGAATAACAATAAAATTTTACATGGTTTTATGAGAATTATATGAATTATATTTCTGTAAGCTTTAAAGGAATGTGTAAATCTTATTGATATTTATTATGTATGTTCTGCCTCACTCTACTTCAGCCAGGAATATTATATAGCCTCCTCAGACTTTAGGTCAAACTGAGGCATTTAAATGTTTCTTGTTTATAAATGAAGGAGCTCTAGCACCTCCTACCTGTGGTGCAGTAGAGTGAATACTAGTCTTGTATTCAAATAGAACTGCCCATACAACTGACCTTAGACACAGATGGGTGACCCTGGGCAAAAGAGTTAACCTCTGTTTTGCCTCAGTTTCACCATGAGCAAAATGAGGATAAAAGTAACACTTACCTCCTATGGTTATTGTGAGGATCCAATGAGTTAATTTTGTAAAGAACTCAGCACATGCCTGGCACTTAATTTTTTTTCTTCTTTCTTCCCACTCTTCTCATTGTTAAATGCTGGTGAAGAGGTCTAGTTCCCATTTTGCTTCTTAAAAATCCATTAGTTCTGTAATGCTTTGGTATGGTACTTTGAATATTTAGTACAAATATTTAGTACAAAGTACTTTGAATATATAGTAGTGATATTTTTATCAATTGTCCCCAGTACCCCATGAACAGCTCTCTTCAATATCACAGTTTTTTGATAAACTCTGTGGCTTCTGAGGATCCTTCCAAATTTCAAACTTTGATTTGAATTTGTACCTTCTATTTATCTTTAATAGAGACTTACTTTCATTGATGGAGAGAGTTTATAATAATGAAACCATTCTCTACTGATGTACATTTGTATATACTCAGGAAACTTATATTCATAGGACTTAGCTTGTTACACTGAGAATCCATAAAACAGCTGTTTCATTTCAGAGGAGGAACTCAAACGAAGAGAGTTGATGACTCTAAGGATGACTTTAACTACTTCAACCCTTTTCCAACCTGCCTGTTTCTGGTATATTAAAGCAAATGAAACGAAAGTCTCTTCTCCGTAGTGAAATCTGTCAGCAACTAATACCTAATTGTTTAAAAATAGGTTTTCTAATTATTACTGTAATCTCTCATGTCATCATCTCTCCCCGACCCCAGATGGAACTGCTCTTAACCTTTCCCCCCTAACTTCCCATTTCAGCTCAGTCATTGTCTAGTCATGGTGAAACCGATCATTCCCATTATTGATCTTGGTCATCAAATATTGTGTTTCTGCTAAGTGTGAAGTGTCGTTGTACAAAATGAGATCAAATAGATAAGCTTCCCTACCCTTTAGAAGCAATCAATTGAACTGATTGCAATTTTAAGGTGACACTTTTGAAACATTAATCAAGTTTCTTTACCATTTGGTTTCATCCAGAAATAAATAAACCTTCATGTCTGAAAGAAATAATATAAATTTAGCTACAGAGGATAAATAGATGAATGGCTGAGAACATATAGGGCAACTTAATCTATTTAGATAAGTAAGTAAGTAAAAAATTTGGATGGAGAGAAAAAAAGGAAATGTATACTCTCCTTCTACCATCTTCTATTGGTCTTCATTATTTCTGTGGCATATTTAAGAAAAATTAGAAAAAAAAATCTATCAGCCACTTTGTCACTTTGTTCTTATATCAAATGTTAAATCTTATATATCTATTTTTCCTATACTCCTTATATTCCTCAGTAGAATATGCCTCTAATGAAGACAAGGACTATTTAATTTTTGTGTTGGTATCTCTATAACTTCACACAATGTCTGGGACAGTATAGATATCTAATAATGCTCATTAATTGATTAATGAATTGATTCGATGGCATTTAAAAAAAAGAAACAGTGGGATTGCTGGGTTTATTTTTAAAATGTACAACCCAAATTAGTTGGAAATATTATTCTCATCATATTTGACTATTTCAAAATTAAATAAGTAAAATTAGAGTATTAGATTTCTGAATTTAATTGAATTAAGAATTAAAATCGATGTAGATCTGTCCATTTCCTACAATATTGTATTTATGGACTGTTCTCTATTTAATATGATCACTTCTAAATATTTCAAAAAAAAGATTTGCATTTTCCATGCTCGCAACAATGTTAGATATATATTATGATATCATTAATGGGATGTTAAAATTTTATATTTAATTTTTAAAATTTCTTATATGTTGATAAAATTTAAAAGAAATGATTTTGAAACATTTCATAATCTATGTTCCTTCCCTCCCTCCCAGGTCACTGCACCTAAAGATAGTATCTAATGTGATATATGTTGTTCATGCGTTATCATGCAATACATATTTCCAAGTTCATCATATTGTGAAAGAAGACACCTATCCCTTATACATGGAGGAAATAAAGTGAAGAATCAATCTGCATTCCACCTCTGTCAGTTCCTTTTCTGGAAGTGACTAGCCTTTTTCATCATGTCGTTGTCTGGGAGATTTTCCTTTTTTAATAGAATATCATAGGAAACGTGTGATCATTTCTTTATGGATATTCATTTGAATGCACTTTATATAATGACATGACAGCATTCTATTTCACTCACACAATTGTCTCAAGTCTTTATTTTTATTCAAATTATCCATTCTTCATTCAAGAACATTTAAATGAGAAACTAAACTATCAGTTTACTAAATAAATGAATGCCGATATTTTTATTTCTTATCCTTTCTATAATAAAACAAACATCATTTCTAAATTGAGTGGATTAAATTTAATAGAAAAACAAAATAATAATAAAATAAGCCTACTGTGATTAAAATGTTGCACTAAATCTGGGAATTCTTTTGAGAAATCAATCTCTTCCCTAAAGGAGTTTACATTCTAATGAGTCATCAGAATATACAATGATATTTCTTTTGCTAATACTTTCTGTATTGCACTGAATAGAAATGATGTATTTATTAAATTAAGAAATGAATGTAAAGAACAGATTTGATGATCAAGGTGTCTTACATATCCAGGCAATGTGACTGATAGCATAGAAAAAAAAAACAAAATAGATAAACATGATGGCCATATTCACCATAAAAGGAATTGAAAATAATTGTTATTCAATTCAATCCTTTTAGGGTCAATATCAGAATTTCAGTTTCAAGGAACAACTGAAGTCATTTATTCCAAAATATACTTGACTAGACATGCCCATGTCCTACAGTGTTTGCTCTACTGTCTCAAGATCGTCTGACACTTTCTAAATGTAAAGGCGAAAAACAGTATATAAAAAGCCAGCTTTTGAGAGGTTGAGCAGTGGATGAGAAAAGGATGTACCTAAAATAGACATGATAGAGAAAGTACTGTGGAGATAAGTTAGCTGGACAGCCTAGAAACAGATTAAGACATTCAACTCTAGTTCTCTGACTCCAAATAGTGATCTAGTATCACTACCACCTCCTTCATCAACTAGTGGATTAAGTTAACTCTACGCTTTGTATCACAAATAGCATTTTTACTGTATTCTCTAGAATTGAATTATTTTAAGATACAAAAATTTAGAGCTAAAAGAAAATTCAGAAGCAATGCTATACAACTTTCTCATTTTACAGAGGAGGAAAGTGAGGTTCAAGATGGTTACATGATGGATTATCCATTAGAGGTAAAATGTGATCCCATTTCCACTTGATTCCACAATCATTATTTTTCTGCTACAGAAGAGTTCCAAATTATGTAATTACCCTTTTCTGATCAACAGCAAAAATAAAAGTTTATGTTCCAATGAAGAAGGCATTTACAAGAAAGGATATATTTTGGAGCTTTTAAAGGGATATTAAAGACACACAAGCCCATATATGATGTAGAGAAAATTAAACACCTCATATAGATGGCTTGTCCATACTTAACTCATAATAATATGTCTTAGGGGAAAAATTTAAGCTCATGGGAGATTAAATAATATCTAAAGATACTTTTCCTGCTCTAGTAATATGGTTAAGATTTTGATTATGAACACTGTATAATTCTTAATCACTGGAAAGGCCAGGAACCTCATCACCATTATGCACTTAAAGCTGTCACTATAACATCACTATACAATCTTGCTTTTTCTCTTAGGATATTTAGTCCATTACTGACGGCTCTTTGCTGCTAAATAAGAAGTAGAAGGTAAGAGTGACAAGGGTGTTGAGGGAAATATGTTTAAATCTTATCTCTGCTATATACTTCCCATATGACTGTATTCTGTTTCTTTATCTATGAAATGAGAAAGTAAAATAGATCTGCTAACTGCAGGCAATGTTTTAATGGATGTGAATTTGTAAGTCAAAGAACTGAAGACCATTAGGAATAGCAGGAAACTAAGAGGTCATCCAATCCAATACTCTCATAGGGCAGTTGAAAAAAACTGAAGTACAGAGAGTGGGATAAGTTACCCAAGGCGACACAGCTAGTAAATTGAAGATATTAGAATGAAATTTAAGGAATTCATTGAGCTAAGGTTAAGCATGACATAAAACAGTGACAGAAGAAAGTATGATTCTGTGTATCCCTGGACCAATGGTGGATGGTTTAGAGACAGAGTTCAAGGTGTCTCCTCCTCACCTGAAATACCGCAGCAGTTTTTCTCTTCTAGGCATCATGAAAGAGATAAAAAGTACATATTTTTGAGCTTTCTATGTGCTTACTCATTTCTGCTTCAGTTAAAAAATACATTTTAACACAACACAGTAAGCAAACAGGAAATAGAAGAACATGAAAATACTCTGAAACAGAGAGAGAAAAACATAAGTAAACAAAAAACCATCATGAGGGGGCACCTGGGTGGCTCAGTGGAGTGAGAGTCAGGCCTAGAGACAGGAGGTCCTAGGTTCAAATCCGGCCTCAGCCACTTCCCAGCTGTGTGACCCTGGGCAAGTCACTTGACCCCCATTGCCCACCCTTACCAATCTTCCACCTATGAGACAATACACCGAAGTACAAGGGTTTTAAAAAAAAAAAACCATCATGAACTTCCAGAAACAGGGACACCAATCTTCCACACATATATGCATCAGGCAGCAAATATTTTCCATGCTCGAAGACCTGGGTACTTTTTGGCCAGGTATCCCATTATACCCCACCTTTTAAATTTAAAATTAAAAAAATTAATTTAAAATTTAAAAAAAATTAAAATTAAAAAAAGTGTCTGGTAGAATCCATTTATTTGTATGTCAAAATCTATTTCCTGATTCAACTTTAGTATCACTCTCTCTCTCTCTCTCTCTCTCTCTCTCTCTCTCTATATATAT
>NC_058135.1:262358931-262464570 GCF_016433145.1 Gracilinanus agilis
TCATCTGTAAATCTGTTTCTAAGGCAACTCTTTTGAAGTTTCATTGTATTTTATCCTACTCATTGTATTTGTCAGAATAGGAATAATGTTGCACAGCCCAATAAAACATTTCAGGAGGCAGCATCTGGCCTGAAGGCCATAGTTTGCCCATCACTGGTCTAGGGTGATTTTAAATGGTGTTTCTCTTTCTAACTCTTTCTGCTGTGATGTGTTGGAAATATATATAAATGCTGATGATTTATGTGCATTTATTTTGTATCCTGCAACTTTGCTAAAGTTGTTGATTATTTCTACTAGCTTTTTAGTTGATTCTCTAGAATTTTTAAAGTAGACCATCATATCGTCTGCATAATGATAGGTTAGTCTCCTTATTGCCTATATTAATACCTTCAATTTCTTTTTCTTCTCTAATTGCTACTGCTAGTATTTCTAGTACAATATTAAATAATAGAGGTGACAGTGGGCATCCTTGTTTCACTCCTGATCTTATTGGGAAGGCTTCTAATTTATCCCCATTGCATATGATGCTTGTTGATGTTTTTAGATATATATTGTTTATTATTTTTAGGAAAGGCCCTTCTGTTTCCCATACTTCCTAGTGTTTTCAATAGGAATGGTGTTGTATTTTATCAAATGGTTTTTCAGCATCTATTGAGCTAATCATGTGATTTTTGTTTGTTAGCTTGTTGATATGGTCAATTATGTGGATGGTTTTCTTAATGTTGAACCATCCTTCCTAAATTACATCATCTTCATTCTCAACTTGCCTGAAATTGAGTTCTCTTAGTTTAATTATTTTAAAGGATTACAGATTTAGAACTTGAAGTGAGCCTAGTTGACTCAGATCTAACCTACCCATTTTTACCAAAGGTCATAAAAATGGAGATAAAATTTAAACATCTCTTAGAATGTAGATTTAGTGATAGAAAGTGCCTTTTAAATGATCTAGTTCTAATCTTTCATTTGAAAACTGAGGAAACTGAGTTCTTGAGGCGCTAAATGATTCCCTCAAGATTATATAATTAGCCAAAGTACCAAGATTTAAATCTAAGTCTATTCTCTACAAAGGCAGAAATCTTTCCATTTCATAATGATTTTTGTTTTTCAATTGTTCAGTCTTGTCTGACTCTGTTACTCTGTGGACCATAGCCTGCCAAAACTGTCAATTATGTTTTCTTGGCAAAGTTACTGGTTTGATTTCCTGGTTCCTTCTCCAATGTACAATGTGATCTCTTTTTATATTTATTTCCATTATAGTAGCTAAAATGTGGCTAGCATAGTAAAGAAAAACTCTAGGTGTCAGGAGACCCTGGGGTGGCAATTGAGCTGTCACCAAATGCATATTTTCTCCAGGTATTTTGGGGTATGTAGTCCCAACTGAATGAGAAGTTTGAACTAAATTATTTATATTTCTGGAATTATTCTAGGAAGTAAATGGAATCTGGTAGGGAGAGACATCAACTTAGTGAAGGGAGCCAGTTCTCAAGAAAGTAAGGATTTCTTTCACATATTTCGACCCTTGGGACCAACGAGTTAATATATTTAAAAACTCTTGAACAAAGTATAAGGCACTGAACAAATGTACATTATTAATATTATTATTTGCTTCCATATAGCATTTTGCAGTATAAGTCAATTTTAAACCATATTTTAATTAAATTATTATTTCATTTTACTCATTTGTAAACCTATTTATATTTTAGTGCATAATCTGCTCTAAACTTGAAAGAAATCCAAATGCATTTTAAAAATGATTATCTCAGATGTTCTCAACTCTCACTTACTCATCTATCCTTTCTGATTAGAGGGCTAGAGGAAAGGATACTGAATTCCTCCCAAAGTTTTCATTTATAGGCAATTCACAAACTTCCTGGTAACTTCATTTTTCCATCAGTTGTTCTGTTTGGTTTGAGCTGTAGGGAACATCATGCTCCCACTCAGGGTGCCCATTAGTGCCTCTTCACCCCACTTTTTCAGATTTTTTAGTGTGATGTCTCTTTCTATTAGATTGGAAGTATCTTGATAGAAAGACCTGTCTCTTTTTAATTACTTGTATTCCTAGCCCTTAGAACAGTAGCTGTTACATAGTAGGTCCTTAATAAATGCTTATTGAATTAGAAAATCCTTTCTTTCTTCAAGCATCTTTGGTTTTATGCCACCAAATGCAGAACAGAACCTTCTCTTTGACTTAACAATCTTTGATAGTTCTTACTCATATATTTAAACAGATGTGTGACCTAATTGGTGTTTATATTCCTTCCAATACTGCAGCTGAGTAAACTATCAATGTATGTCCATCTTAGATATTTCTCATCTATGCCCTACTTTAAGATTACCCAGAAATTTTTTTTTTACTTTTTCTTGAAATCATGACACTATCATTAAAGCATATTGCTTTGTCCTTTTGTTATTCTTCATTTTGGCACACATTAAATCATATTTTTCATTATAAAATTTTGATAATATTCTTTATTAAACTTCTCCTTTGTGATATTTTATTTATGAAATGTTACATGCTGCTCACTTTTACTATTCACTTCTCCAGTGATCATCAGGGAATTTCCAATAATGGACTAATCTATTCTTCTGATCAATTTGGTGATAAAGTTCACCAAACTTATTTCTAATGAAATGCAAATCCAATGGAAAAAATACAATCCTATATGTTTACTTATAATCTTTTCATCACAGTATCATAAAATCATAGATTTGGAAGAAGAAGTTTCCTTAAAAGCAATGCAATCTAAGTCCCTTATTTTTTACTGTTGAGAAATTGGAGACCTAGAAATGTTAAATTACTTGGTCAGCATCAGACTGTATTTTTGTATGTTTGATGTCACCCATAAGAGCATTGGGGTATGCATAATACATCAAGGCTTTGGGGGAGGACTTTAGTGAAGACTGGATTTAAAACATTCCATAATTCAGTTTTATGTAGTCTGACAATCCTGATCCTGTCCCCACCATGCTTTCATAAACTATTGTGAATTTGCCCATGAATCAAACCCCTTGATCCACTTAATTACATAAGTTCCTCTTCAGTAAATTCCATCTAATTAGTCAATATTTTCTTTGGTCTTAAGGTTTCCCAAAATGAATAGGTCCTTTGAACATCATCCAAGACCGATTGCTGGATGAGTTTCAGGAAACCTTTTTGAATGCCCCTGGGAATAAGGTAAATGATGCTAAAAACTCCGCCTTCTGTGGAAACAATTAAGCAATATGACCTACATAAAGACAACAAAGGAGCATGTCTGCTTTCCCAAGATATGCCTTAGAAGCTTCTATACATTATTTCTGCTCCCAATAGATAAAGCATTTGCTGTCTGTCCTCTGAATTCCTAACCTGCATGAAGACAAGCACCTCCAAGTCATGTTAGCATAACTTAAAGAACAGTAGTTGCTTATGCAGTTCTGCTTGCTAATAATCACAATTTGCATTTCAATAGGGTCATGAAGTTTATAATAATGCTTAAATAAAAACAGTCCTGAAAGGAAGGGACTTGGTCACTTCATTATTTTTAGAGAACTCTATTGTGTTATTCTGAATTTAAAAAATGAAACAAAATAACCAATTTCATATATCTAATAGAAAGAAAAATAAATGTATGTGAATTTGTGAATCTCAATTATAACCAGTTAGTTTTTCTTTTAAAATAGATAATATAAATTACATATAACTTTCAGAACTGTCTTTATTTCTGACCTTCATTTTCTGCTTGGAGAACTTTTAACCATCTTTGATTTCCTTTGTTTGGTTAGTCCCTCCATTGATATAGATTACCATCCTTCTATAACCTAATAGATGCTCTTTAAAAGTTGCTATAGTCATTGCAGTATGGAACTATACACAACAAAGATCATTTGATCCTTGAATCACACATGTTTGGCACTGACTTACCCATACCTGAAGCTTTTATCTCCAAGGTAGAACCAGTTACAGTGTGCACCTGCCATGCCAATATCTTTACCAAAAAAAATGCCAAATGGGATCACAAGATTTGTTTGTGACTAAAACAATTCAACAACAGAAACAACAACAAAGTCTCTTAATTTCTCTGAGACCTGAACATTCTTATTTATAAAAAGAAAGGGATAAAATGATTTATTTCATAGTTTATACGATTCTGAAATTATGTGATCTCCATTTATGGAGTGTTGAAAAGAATACTGGAGTTACCTAAGTGGCATAGTGGAGAGAATATGTTACTTGCAGTCAAAAAGGCATGAGTTTCAGTCTTGTCTCAGATAATTACTTAGGTCTCTGACCCTGGGCAAGTCACCAAACTCCATCAATCTCAGTTTTCCCAAGTCAAAAATGGTGATAATTATATCATCTACTTATCACAATGATTATAAGAATTAAAGAAGGTAACATATGTACATGACTTGTATAACTTTATAACACTATAAAAATGTTAATAATAATAATGGCAATGTAACAATAATTATAATGGTAACAATAAACAGCTGTTGTTGCCTATTATGTACTAGACACTGTCAAGTGTTGGGGATGTAAAGAAAAGTAAAAGACAATCATATATATGCACATATATGTGTATATATATATATATTAAAAAACCCCTCACAATCTAATGGTAGTAATAATCAACAACTATTTACAAACAAGCTATAAAGAGAATGAATGAGAAATAATAGACAAAGGGAAAGAGCTAGAATAAATGGGAATTTGGAAAGACTTATTTTAGATGGTAGGATATTAGTTGGAATTCCAGGGAATTAAGGAATCCAGGTTACAGTAATAAGGAGGAAGATCATCTCAAGCCTGAAGAATAGGCAGCAAAAAAATAACTAAAATCAGATGTTAGTTCTGGATCAAGGAATGAGGAGGTCAATGTCACTAAATTGCAGAGTCCCTGGAATGTGATGGATATGATATTTACTGCAAGATATAAGGAAACTGGAAAGATATGTAAGTGGAAAAGTTATGAAGGAATTTTAATATGAAGCCAAGGGTTTTATCTGAATCTAAAGATTACAGAGAACTTATGAAATTTGCTGAGTGGGGCTAGGGATGGAGTATGAAAAGGTTAAACCTGTGCTTTTGGAAGAAAACTTTGAAAGATGGGGAGAAGATAGACTACAGTGGAGAGTCTTGTGGGGTGTGTACCAACTAGAAATCTATTGCAGTTGTCTAAGGGTAAGGTGGGAATCTGCCTGAAAGTATTGATAGTACCCAAGGAAAAAAGGGTTATAAACCTGATCCCAGTTGTTCAGTACTTTTATGATGATGAGTGGTCAAACCATAAAACTATAATCAACTCATTTCCCTTTCAGGGCCTCAAGTGCCATAACTTTTAATGTGCTGATTTGAATTGCATGATCTTTCATAGCTTGCTGGATCTTTCGTTTTAGCTATGAAATTCTCTTTTTCTCAAACTGAGGTTTGCAGAGAAATCTCACTTTCCCTAAGTCAGCACTAAGTCTCCTGTCTGATACTTGGTCACAATCACATACCTATTAAGTAGAAGAACTGAAATTCAATCATAGTTCTTTTGGTATGAAGGGAAGCACCTTTTCAATGTTTCCATCATTAAACATAGCAGCAAAAGTATCATCATCATCATTATCATCATCATCATCACTCCTATTATTATATCCAATCTCATTATCATCATCATCATCACTCCTATTATTATATCCAATCTCTCCAATAATCAACAAGCAATTGTTTACATCAGGGACTATACTAGGTAATAAAAGGATAATGGTAAAATAGTTCTTGACCTCAAAGAGCTTTCAAAAATTGTGTTCAAATACATTTTGAATGGCAGGGAACCCCTATGCCATGTAGCTTACTCTGATTTTACAAATATGTAAATTCATGATCCTACCTGACCATTTAAGTGACCTATAATAATAACAGACTTTATATTTACATATTTTTGGATATATAAAGTATAGAACTGGAACTTTAAGCTAAGTCTTCTAGCACTGTAAGCATTGAGCTTACCATTCTGTCACTGTTGTTCAATTACACTAACGTTTGCTATATGAGTTGTTCCTAGGTCCATGCCTGTATGACATTCATGTAAAGAAAGTTGTAGGACTATGCTGGCAACTGAGCACAGTTCAGCATTCCTCATACATTGTTTAAGATTTTGATAACCTAAGCACATGCTGTCTCAGCAATAGGAGAGACTTGTTTCTTTGACAGTTGTAATGGAACTCCACGAGCTGAATTAGGAAGGACAGTCCTGTGAAATTTCAACAAGAGACTTACATACAGTTCTTGTAAACTATTACTTAAGAGAGTGAAATGAACTGTGACAATTGCTTGTTTGGGGAGAAAATATTTTTCAAAACTCTGTGTTCCACAAAAAAATAATTTTAGACATGCTTTATAATTAATTTTAGACATTAAGAATTCCATGCACCATTTGGTGCCAGTAAAGTGCAAGACACTTAGAAGGAGCTAAAAACAAAATACTGACAGTTTGGTGGATGGTTACCATTTCAATTTTTTTTTACACTTAGCAATGTATTTGAATTTTTTTTTTCTTTTCAGAAGGATCATTTTATTTGTCACATTTTTGTTAGTTTCATTTTTTCATTCTGTAAGGAAATTTATTTTTCATACGAATTAAATCTTTCATGTTTCTTTCAGTTCACTCTCTGGAGGTAACATTCACAATTTATTCTTGCAGCATTAATTCTGTAGCTGTGTATGATGTTCTCTAGGTTCTATTCATTTTGCTGCTCATTACCCCATGTAGTTCTTTCCAAGTATTTTTTAATTAGCCTGCTCATAATTTTTTATGGTGCAGAAGTATTGCATCACATTCATATAGCACAATTTGTTTAGCTGTTCCCCAATTGATGGGCATCCTTACACTTTCCACTTCTTTGACACCATTGAGAGAGATGCTATAAATATTGTGGAACAGATTTGTTCTTTTTCTCTTTCCCTGATCTCCTTGGAAAACAGACTGAGCACTGGTATTGCTGGGGCTAAAGCTATATACAGTTTTATAACTCTCTGGATGCAATTCCAAATTGCTCTCCAAAATGGTTGGATCATTTCACAGCACCATTTGTAAGAAAATTAGAGGTAGCAAATATGTTCTGTTGAAATATCATGTCTAGCAAAATAATCTTGAGAAATGAACTGTAAACATTTCAATCAATATTAATAATAGTGCTATTACTGGTACTGCTGTTGCTGCTGCTACAACAACAACAACAACTACTACTACTACTACTACTACTACTACTACTACTACTACTACTACTACTACTACTACTACTATTACTACCACTATTACTACTACTACTATTGCTGCTGTTGCCTCTGCTGCTGCTGCTACTACTACTACTATTGCTGCTGCTACTGCTGCTTCTAATTCTTTACTAACATTTATAGCAACAATTACATGCCAGATGCTTGTAAACACTTTTTTCAAAGTAAAGGCAGATATAAATGACAAGATTTTGAAATTAATTGAATGTGTGAAGTGAAGCAGTGAAGGACTGAAGATGACACTAAAGTTCTTAACCTGCATATTAATGGTGATGACAGAAGTAATTTAAACAGCAATAGAGAATTTGGGAAAGAGATTTTTTGAGGGAATAATATGGTAGAATAATATAGTGACATTTTCCTATCTCTCACAATTCATTCATCTTTTGGCTCTTGAGATGGCCAATCTAAAATGAAAAAAGAGTTGAGGCAAAACAGTGAATCCATGGTCATTTCCCCAAGAGTAGATAGATCCTGTAGGCATGAAGTCTTTGGTGGATATCCTGGTTGGGGTAGGGGAAGGTTGCAAATGATACCTACATAGCTACTGATTTGAGTGCTCCTATCAGGACTGGAAAATGATCAGTGGAGAGATAAAAGTCTAACTCAAAAAGACAGGTTTTGGACTATGCATGACTGAAGAAGGGAGTGGAGGGAGTGAGTCTTGAATGAGAAGTACAGATGCAGTTGTATTAGAGATAAACTGATGCTGACAACTATGCTAGCCTCATTTTTGTTGATCAAACAGCCCATGGGATCCCTAAAGGCCCCAGTGGGCACTGGCCCATACTTTGCACATCATCGCATTATAGACAGGGTGAAATGAAATGAAAATAAACACATAAACAAATTGTTCATCGGTGTAAATTAGAGGTGACTATAGTAAACTCCCTCATTTTATAATGAATTGAAACAGGACCAGAGGGCCAGAGTTGGTGACAGACAGTGTATAGATGATTGTTCTGCTTATTATCGATCCAGGACTTTCATCTAGGTTATTAAAATTTGATTTCCTGTTAGGAGATGGGGGATGCTGTCCTTTCATAGAAGTGGTCTTTAGTTTGATCCCTTAGAATAATGGACTAAATTGAGAGACATTGTGAATTTGGGTGTTTATGGGTGTATACTGGCCACAAACACTCCTTCCCTGCCTCTACATGACTTCATTTGGAGAGTTCAAACACTTTGGAAATACAAATCTACAAGGGAAAGAAATGTTCCATGGATGGAAGATTCAGGGTCTAATCCTCAACTCTTACTACTTCTCTTGTGTCCCTCCACCCTGAGTGGAAACAGAAAACTTATGGTCCTAGGACAGCCTAGCCCCCTTTCTAAAATTAGACCCAGGATTCCTAAAGGACACTATTCCCTATTTTTATAAGCTGATTCTCCTGAATTCTTCCCATCCACCTAATTTAGATACTGAAGAAAATGTGAAAAACTAAGGAGGCCAAAAAGATACCAGAAGTTCCATGAGATGCCCTAGAAAGATATGTTCTTCAAGCAGAAGAAAGTATTTTTTTCTCTAGGGGAAGTCCCATTCCTCTAGAGACCCTTTACAGATGGCTGCTTATAGCATGATTTGTCTTTTCTTACTAGCCAGAAGAATATTATAGGTGAGGGGGTAGCCCACCCCTTCTGTAGGAACTTAAAGTCAGTTGGCTGGATAAACATAGAATCATCTTGTTGGTTTGGTGACAAACCTTCCATCTCACAGGATGTGCCAGATGGCTAGTCCCATAAACACCATCCTAGAGCTAACCAGGAATCCCAATAAAGAGTGATGTGACAATGATAGCTCCCTCATGAGAGTTTGCTCTTATCTCCTTTCTCATCTTCCTGCCATTTGCTGTACCTGGTCTGTCTCGTGCCTAACCATTAGAAGTCTCTGCTTGGATTTCCTATTGCCACTCAGTTTAATACTAGTACTCTTTATTAAAAAATAATTCCAATTTTCCACTTAAGTATTTGGGCCAGCTAAAACTTTTCTGTCTTGGCAATACCCCTTGCTACCCTGTCCTTCAGCTGTGATTTCATCTGTGTAGTTACTTGTCCAAATCCATCGTTCCGACTCCCCGAAGGAATGTAGATAGTAATTTTCCATCTTCTTGCCTGGCCAGGGAGTGTCACAGTTACATAACCAGGATGCATCAAAGACACAATTTCAACCTGAGATTTCCTGATTCCAATCAGTCTCCTCTAACCATGCCAAGTGTCTTGAAGAGAACTGCAGAATTTTATCAACGTAGTCACTTCCCCCTTTGCCAAACAGAAAAGAATGAGGACTCACTCATTTGGGTTACCAGTTATGAAACAATCTCTTTCAATAATTCACTGTCATTCTCATTTAAAAAGCTTTAAATAGTCTCCAAATTTGGAAAGA
Organism: Gracilinanus agilis; assembly: GCF_016433145.1. Lineage (NCBI taxonomy): Eukaryota > Metazoa > Chordata > Mammalia > Didelphimorphia > Didelphidae > Gracilinanus > Gracilinanus agilis. The sequence continues at coordinate 262,368,576 of NC_058135.1, forward strand.
TGTCACTGATGGAGAATGATCAGAGAAAGAAGGAGTAGATCCTCGAAGTCAGCTACACAGAGCTCCAAAAGTCCTCACTCAGTCCGTGCAAACACTTTTGATTTCCCTGACTTCTTGGCACAGATTGTATCTTTTCACTGAAGCATTGCATAATTGATTGTTATATAATTTTAGAGAGCTGCATAAAGGAATGCGTAAAAAACTCCTGTCCCGGGAACACTGCAATTAATTAGGCCCTAAGCATTAAGCCTTTCGAGTGAATACAATAGAACATAATTCTTTTCCAGATATGCATTTGCATTTCCAAATATAATGTCCCTTCATTCACAATTTATGAGCCAAATCTGCATGTGATTTAACACAGAACCTACACTTAAGAATTAGTATTATGGCAGAAACTATTGAGAAGGCAAATTTAAGATGAACTGACAAGTTTCTTGGGCCTCAGAACTATCACCTGAACTGCATCATTTCCAAATGGATACTGTTCATCAGTGTCAATGGCCTTAATTCTAAAGAATGTAATAGAGTTTGGCAAGAAAATCAGCATTCATACATGGAGATTGCCTTCTAGTGGCATCCTAATCTTTACTGCTTATACTTAGCAATAGAAAAAGATCGGCGTAATTAGTTAACATCGCTACTTCTAACCCATTATTTATCAATGCATAAATTGATTTTAAATCAAATTAAATCAATTTAAAATCAAATTTAAATCAATTAAAGAAAACAATAAATTCTAGCAGAAAATATAGCAGAATTAGATCGGGGGCATTTCACCCCTGCCCAGCTGAAAAACAGATCATGCTACTTAGATAGTCCATAATCTTAATTTAGTGTTTACCATCAGGTTGTGTGAATAGACTAACAGATGATTATTTATTGTCTTTACCATACAGAATTCTCTCTTTTCCAGCTCTTAGAGTCCTCTGATGACACAGATAGAAGAGATTTTAGAGATCATTTATTCTACTGGCTCCATTTTACAAATAAGCAGTGCTAGTCCTGGATAGTTGAACATTCACCTTCATGATTACACAGATTATAAAAAAATAAATGGTAGAAAAAGAAGTAGGAAGGAGTCTTACAAGATGTTGTAGTGATACTAGATGTGAATTAGATTCAAGTAAACTAAGGAAGCCTGGGTCTTGGGAGAATAATAAGTCAGAAGAGTTATTGTAGATTCAGATCAGAGCAAAGATATTGTTATCATGAACTAGAGTAGAAGAAGAGAATAAGGGAGAAACGTCTAGAAAAAGTAGATGTGTCATTCCTATAAACATCATTACAAGTCACAGAAGACAATGTGGCTAGGATGGATTCAATAGGAGACAAGAGCAGAGAGAGTGGTGTTGCACAAAGGAGAGAAGATTGAGCCAGAGCTAAAATCAGCTTTGTTGGTAGTTCCTTTTGAATTCTTGATTTAGAGAATTCCTCCTGGTATTATTGGGCAAAATTCTAGTAATGACTTTACAAGGTTCCCTTTATAATTCACATTTAACTCACCATATGTGGTTTTTTTTAAAATTTTAAACCCTTTTAACTTCTGTGTATTGATTTATAGGTGGAAGATTGGTAAAGGTAGGCAATGGGGGACAAGTGACCTGCCCAGGGTCACACAGCTGGGAAGTGTTTGAGGCTGGATTTGAACCCAGGACCTCCTGTCTCTAGGCCTGGCTCTCAATCCACTGAGCTACCCAGCTGCTCCCAGATGTGTTTTTGTAAACATTATCTGAGGTACTTTAGCCTTGGACTAGTCAGAGCAAATAGGGCTCTTCTTTGGAAAGAGATCTTATTCTTCCATAAAGAAACCTTCTATATCTCTCTTTTGTGATAGAAATTTTCTCTTAAGGAGGATTTGAAGTTTTCTTGGGAAGATTATGATTTTTATAATTTTGGTGGGTTGGTTATATACTGGTATATTGATGCAGCGTAGAGTATTGGATTTGGAGACAGCTGTTAGATTCAAATACTAAGTTTTATTTGATTGTTTTCCATTTACTCCCTGTGCATCCTTGGACAAATCTCTTGAAATGTCTGGGTGCCAGTTTTTTTAATTTCTAAAATTAAGAATGGATTTGTGAAAGTCCTTCTAGTTCAAATTTATGATCCTATGATTGTTGCTATAGCTCTCTCTTTTCATATTCTACCAAATAGTTTCTAAGGCTTAAATCTTGACATGAGCAGAGATGGGATGAATATGGGATTATAGTAATTAATAGTTCAAGATACTTTTACTTTTCACTTCTCCAGTTATATCAATGGTGGAAAAGATTTTATCTATATGTGTGTACAAAAAATTTATAGACACATACCTAAATGTACAAATATATATATATATGTATATATATGTATATGTATTAAATATATATGTACTTCAATCCGTTAAATTTTAATCAATCCTCTGATGGCTTCTTTCCTATATTATTTTGATCATGTCACCTAATATTCTTGGGTCACAGTGAACTCAAGTATAAAGAATTAAACTTTTGTATTCTGAGGTCTCTTTAAGCTCTAGTTCTCTAGTCATATGTCTTAATGCCTTATTTCAGTGAAATTCATTATTTTCCCATTGGCCACATAGAAGCTTCAGTATTGACTTTCTGTAATTAAAAGTGGCTAAACATAAGTGGACCAACCAACTCCCCAAATCATGCTCAGAAAGAGAGCAAGTTGATAATATTCTTTTAAAGGCCTGTCAGAACTCCAAAATCAATTCTTAGTTCAGTTGCTGAGATGAAAGACGCTTTTAGAGGTTTAGGATGGGAGGCTATGGTTTTCATAAAATATTTTTTTCTCCAACTGTATGTGAAAGTCAGTGCCAATTGGTTGTACCACTTCACAGTAACTGTATAGAATTGCTCTGAATAATGTTAAGTGTCTTTTCCATCTCGAATGCCTTTGATTTTCAAAACTGACATGACATCAGCCTCTCTAGTCATTAGCTTATTATCATTTCCAGAAGGAAAAGGGAGGGGGAAAGACGTTCAAGTGGAGTATAATGAAATGAAAAAAAATCTTCGTTTTCAGAAATTACTGTTACTTCAAGAGAGGCCCTTCATGATGAATTCATCATGTGCAGTTAGATTCATAATAGCTAGCTGGAATTTCCCTCCACACAGTTCTTGGGACAAATTGGTCAATGATTGAATAGTTAGTCTTTGGTTCATTTCTAATGCCATTTGGGAGGTAAAATATTCTGGTGAACAAGGTCTCCTCTTTCTAAATCAGGCCCAGTCACTTAACCATGCTTCACTGATATCTTTCTACCAGGTCAATATAAATTGAGTTTACAACCCAGACCAAATTACCACACACACACACACACACACACACACACACACACACATATAGGCAGCTAGGTGACTCATTGGATAGAGTGCTGACCTGGAATGTGGAAAACCTGAGTTTAAAACAAGCCACAAGCACCCACAAGCACTCACTAGCTATTTGACTCTGGGGAAGTCACTTTCCTCTTTTTCCTGCAGTTTCCTCACCTGTAAAAAAAAGCGAGAGAAGGAAACAGAAAACTACTCCAGTCTTTTTGCTGAGGAAACCCCAAATGACTGAAATTACTAAACAGCAATCAACATATATATGTATATATCTATATATATACACACATATATACATACACATATTTACTCATATATGTATAAATATGTATATCTATCTATGCATCTATATATCTAGCTATCTGTCTGTCCATGTCCCTTGATTTTTGAGAGAAATAAATAGGATAAAAAATCTCCAAAGGAAAACAATACCATTTGCCAAATATAATTTCAATTTTGTGGATGATGTGACTACAAATTCAGGTAAAAATCAGTTAGCACTCATCGATATGCCCTGAAATTTTTGACTCTTTAGGGAAGTTTCAAGGAATCATGCCTTGATATTTGCAATAACTACAATGGTTTTCCTGCATAATGATACTTGTCTTATGTTCTCCTAAATTTTCATTAATTCCCAGATTTATAATTTTATAAAGGTGTAATTAATGCCCTTCATAATTTGGTTCTTGGCTACCCTTCCAATGGTATGATATATTATTTCCCTTCACATATTCAGTGTTCTAACAAAACCTCCTTCCTTGTCTTTGCTTGTAAATAATATTGCATCTTTTGTTTCCTTGACATTGCATGTTATTCCTCCTGACTGGAATGTATTCTCTTCTAATCTCAACCTTGTAGAATCTATAGTTTCTTTTATGGCTCACTTGAAATGCTTCCTCCTACCTGAGGCTATCTCAATACTCTTATTTTCTAATACCCTCTGCATTCACCTTTGTAATTACTCTGAATAGATAGTTGTGTTTACTTTTCTGTTTATGTTTTTTTCCCTTTAGATTATGTAAGGTCTTTGAAGTCAGAAAGTATTCTTTGGCTGTTGCCAGACAAATAAAAAGCACTTAACTGCTTGAATGGATGGGTAGATTTTTTTTTAATTCCTCTATGTGTTAGATTCTATGGAGCGAGCTGCTTTTCTGTATTTATTTTTAAGATGTTTACTATGTGTAATATGGTATTTTTAATTGAAAGTTAACATATCTTTGAATCCTGCGTCTATATACATATAGTCTGTGTGACCCTGGATAAGTCTTTTAAATATTTAATATTTTAAACCATAGGTTTTCAAATATTTTTGATCTGAGGCAGCCTTTATTCTCTTAAAAGTTATTATGGACCCCATTACATGATCTTTCCCTTCATGCAGGTTATCTTTTTATACATTTACTATGTTTGAATTTAAAATATCTTATTATTTTGTTAAAAAATATTGTACTTTCTGCCTTAGTAACCACACTAAGAGCAGGGCAACAAAAAGTCTCTAGACCAGGCACTCTATTCACTGTTCTATCTGGCTGCACCCATGAATTTTGTTTTAATCTAATGAATCTCTAGGCCCGTTATGATGAACCTATAGCACATGTGCCAAAGACGGCACATGGAGACCTCTTTATGGGCACATACACTGTCCCTGACAGAGTTAGTTACTAGAAAGGCAGAGGGCAGCTCCTTTCCCCCTCTCCAGTGCATCTCCCCATTCTCAGGCCACTCCCCTCCCTTTTCCCCTCCTCTGTCAGGGGAAGTGGAGGGACATTTGGTCTCTGGGGGGAGTGGGGCACTGCACCCAGTCTGGGGAGCAGGGCATGGCATGTGGTCTTTAAAAAGTTCTAAAAGGTTCGCCATCACTGCTCTATGCGTTGCCATAGAACTCCTTCTGAGGTATTGGTCTAGACAACTATTTAAGCCTATACATTTTGGAAAATATAGAAAATTGCATTGACAGAGGGAATTTCTTCAATCAGAAATACCCATAACAAGGGAAGCAAAATCTAGTCCCTATCTCTAAATATCAGAAACTGAGGTAGATATGAGGTCTATAAAGCTAACATTAACAAATCCTTTCTCAAAAAGCTTCCATTCCTCAGAATGCAATTAGGTGGAACAGGAATCATTAAGCTGGTCCTGGATTCAGGAAGACTCAAGTTTAAATCAATTCTCAGACACTTTCTAGTTATATGAAGTTGGATCAGTCACTTAATATCTGTTTGCCTCAATTTCCTCATTTATAAAATGGTGAAAATAGTATCATCTACTTGGAAGGGTTATTGTAATGGTCAAATTAGATAATATTTGTAAAGTGCTTAGCAATGTGTCTGGCACATAATAAGCACCATATAAATGTGTGTTTTTATTATTGTTAATACAAATAATTATCATATACATATGTAGAAAGTCTGATATTATTGTGATAAAAATATTGATTATGGGCCTCAGTGAGATTAGTCAGGCCCCTTGCACCAAAGGTGAAATCTTGCAGGGGACCCCTTGGTGAAGTCTTCTTGGCTTCAAGGCTCCTGGAAGAGCTTGCCATTCCAGTTAGTACCACTAACAAACACGTTGAGAACTCAGTCGCTGCAGCCCTCTGCCACAACCAAAGCAATTCAGTAAATGGATTCCTTTCTGATAGCCAATGTGCTTCATTGTACTCCTGACCTTCTGCTTCTTGGAGAGAGTTCTAAACATTATTACTGAGCTATTACAAAGGAAAATATACTCTAGGGGGATTTTATGTGCAGCAGCAAGAGGCCATTGTTCACATTTACACTTGGAAATAACATATGAAAATAAGCTCAATGACTGTTCAGTGGAACAATATTTGGAAAGGAGGAGATTTATGATTGGTTACCATCACGCTTTAAATAAGTGATTCCCAGCCCAAGTTCTGAAGTCCCCAAGGCCATTGTTAAATGTATCATGGGAAATGACAAATCTCTGGAAATAAAAAATAATTTCAACTCATTTTACATATGCTATAAACATATTCACATACATTGATATCTAATTATACTCATATATATCCAAATATACATGTATGTGTTTGTACATACACATGTATATCTGTAGTATATGTAGATAGATCTATATGCATATAGATACAACTAGATAGATTTGTACATTTATTGATGTCTCAATAAACTTAAGTATCAATAAACTTTAATAAATGAACTGAATAAATTTTAATTGTCTCAATAAACTGATAAATTATAGATATGATCTGTATATAAGTGGAAGATAGATATAGATTTAGATATAGATAGAAGTGTTACCACAGATGCAGTATCAGCCCTAGAGTCAGAAGGATCAGAATATGGCCCTGAGCAAGTCATTTAACCCTGTTTCCATCAGTTTCCTCATCTTTAAAATGAGCAGGAAATGGCCAACCATTCCAATATCTTTGCTAAGACAAGGGCCAATGAGGTCATAAATACAAGCCATGACTAATCAATAAAACAATAATGGATCTAGATAGAGCTATAGATCCTCTACAAACGCAGATCAGGAATTGTTCTGTAACTTCAGAGTCTCAGTGACTGGGATTAGGATATTCAGAGGTTAAGTGACTTGCCCTGCAATGGTCACTCTGGCATTGAGATCTTCCTGCTCTTCACACACACACGTGTGTGTATACTCACACATAAGTACACACAAGGCATGCTATTGCATACATGTATGCAAAAATATGAACACATATGAAAGGATGGAGTGGTGAATGAAGGACTCCTCCAAGAATCCTTCCTTAGGAAGACTTACTTGGGTTTGAGCATCACCTATGACAACTGTCTTTGTTACCTTGAGGATTGATTTTACATCTCTTTTTCTCCAGGAAACACTCTAAGACTGTATATTGAAGAATAGTTGCTGAATTTCATTCATAAAATAGTTTTTTTTTTCTTTAAAACATCCACATATCAATAAAAATCACATCTTGGGAGCAAAAATCCCCTATTTAGGTCTGGAAAAGATTTCCTTAGAGGTGATCTTACCCTTCAGTTTCTTTACAAAGAAGAAGACATTGGGACAGCTGGGTAGCTCAGTGGAGTGAGAGTCATGCCTAGAGACAGGAGGTCCTAGGTTCAAACCCGGCCTCAGCCACTTCCCAGCTGTGTGACCCTGGGCAAGTCACTTGACCCCCATTGCCCACACTTACCAATCTTCCACCTATGAGACAATACACCAAAGTACAAGGGTTTAAAAAAAATCATCTACAAAGAAGAAGAAATTGAAAAGCACTGAGGGGAAGTAACCAACACAATGTCACCTAGTTAAAGACAAATTGAATAAATTAATATTCTTTGCCTACAATGCTCTCTTTCTCTGGCTTCCCTCATTTTCCATGGGTTATTTAGCATAGCTGTTATCCCTCATTAATTCTCCTTCTTGGAAATTCTCAATCAGCAATAAAGTCTAAGTTCATTTGCTACAGCTCTTTTTATTTCAACTAATGCTTACATTTCATCTTATAATCAATACCATGTAATGATTCCAAGACAGAAAAGTAAGAGATAAGCAATGGGTGTTGATCAAACAACTAGGAAGTGTCTGAGGTAATATTTGAACCCAGGACCTCCTGTCTCTAGGCCTAGCTTCCCCATCATATACTCCTTCTTAAAGGGCTCTTTCCTGACTCTCATTTAGTAGTAACATTCTCTTTAAAACATGTGCCTATATTGTATATATTTCTTGACCTGTATTTATTTTCCGAAGAGAATGTAATGTCCTTGAGGACAAGAACTAGCTCTTTTTCATCTTTATATGCCCAGTACCTAGCTCAGATCTGGAATATGTGGGTCCTAAACATGTGCCTGTTTAAGTGGCAGAGCAAATATACAAAGTCATGACCTCTGACTCCTTCAAAATCACAGTATTTACCCTGTATATCATCCCCTGATGTGACTCCTCACCAAGGTGTAGAGGGAAGCCTAGTTTTGCAGATTACATATGGCACTTTGGGAGGTCTTGATATAATAGAAAATTGCCTTGTAGTAAATGCAAGGGAACATTATGGTTACATTGACTGAAAATTAAACTAGCTAATTTCAGAGAAACTCATCACCAGATGACTGTTGTTGATGCTTTTACCTCTCCTCCTCCAGCAACTAAGTCTCTCTACAGTGGCATAGATAGGTTTGAACTTATATCAATAGAGGGAGTGAACACAGTTGCAAAATGTGGGAGCCCTGAACTGTTTAATTAAGTTTATGTATAAGGCTGACAGAAGTAAGGAACATTGATTCTAGTATCAGTAGACACTATGATCACAAATCTTGATTCTAATACCAACTTGTGTGACCCAGGAAGTTGATTTGACCTGTCTTGGCATCATTTTCCTAATTGATAAAATGATGGAGTAACTGACCCTTGATGTCCCTTCCAATTTAAATTTTATTATAATGTGACATGAACATAACCATGTATGTATATATATATATGTGTGTGTGTGTGTGTGTATATGTGTGTATATATATATATATTTGTTTGTATATTATTTTCTTATATATTTCATTTCTTATTGTTGGTAGAAAAAAACAGTAAGTTTATGGGAGATAATATATTCCTAAACCATAAAATATCACAAGTACAAAATATTTAGGAATCTGTGATTTCAGTTCTTCTAGATATAGTTTTCTCTTGATTTTACAAACAACATACATTTTTATTTTCTTATGGCAATACAGATAGATAGACACATAGACAGATAGACAGGCAGATAGACAGACAGATAGATAGATGGATGGATGTGTGGATAGACAGATAGATAAAAAGATAAATAGATAGAAATAGATATAGATAGATAGGTAGGTAGGTAGACACATAGACACATAGATAGACAGACAGACAGACAGACAGATAGAGAGATAGACACATAGACACATAGATAGATAGATAGATAGAGAGATAGAGAGATAGATAGAGAGAGAGAGAGATGGATGGATGGATGGATGGATGTGTGGATAGACAGACAGATAGATAGAAAGATAAATATATAGAAATAGATATAGATAGATAGACACATAGACAGATAGACAGACAGACAGACAGATAGATAGATAGATAGATAGATAGATAGATAGATAGATAGATAGATAGATAGATGTAATTGAGGAGTTAAGAGGCAGCAGACACCTAAATTATGGGAGATGAGAGATTCATAGGGAATGGCCTCAATTATTTTCTATAAAATTTGGGGCAATGTTCTCAGCTGAAAGAGTGAGGGGTAGAGGAGGCAATAGGAAGTTTGAGAAGTGATAGGTTTGGTAGAGTCTATATACTGGAGAAATTGGGAGGGTGAATCTAATGGCAGTGAGGACCTAGCTAAGATTAAATAACATAAATGTTTAGTGGACCCAGTCAGAACAATTGCATGATTTTCTCCATAAATAGTGGGAGTGAATTTGGTTGTGGCTTACCAGAGCATACTCAGGATTGTGATAAGCAGGATATGGAATTAAGAGAGGGGTAGAGATAGAGAGGTCAAGATGAGGAGAATAGAGTGTGGAAAGCCTGGGAAAGAATTTAGGATCAAGAGACTGGATGTCATGATGCAAATGAAAAATAGAGTTTTGTAAGAAATGGCAGAGGGAAAGGTGAAAAGCCAAGAGATTATTATTATTTAGAAGGATTTCAGGGATTTTTTTAACACAGATGAGGTACATTTATGAGTGACAGCAAAATAAGGATTAAGATTCTTTTTATGTGTAACTGAGATGGTTGGAGGAGTACATATATATGTATATAAAAATATAAACATATAAGTGAGGAACTGAGTATTTGAGGGATATATATATATATATATATATATATATATATATATATATATATATATATATCCCCTACTATGAGGGCAGGAATTGGGGAAGAGAGGAAAAACTCTAAGCCAGGTAAAGAACTCACTGAGGTAGGAAAAGAAGTGACTTGGAGGTCTGAATATAAGAGCTACTAGGGTTTTAATTCAATAGTAATATGAATAGCATGAACCTCAGTGGAAGAGGATTTGCTGAATGAATAAGGAAAAGGGCTAACTTGAAAGGGTCAGTGGGAAACAAGAAGAATTGAGTATCATTTAAGAGGTAGGATTGGGAGCATTCTCAAACTAGGTCGAAGGTAAGATGAGAATTTGATCATAATGTAAATTCTTACCCTCTGAATTTCACAAAATGGCCCCAAGCCATAGACTTTAGTTCTCTCTATAACCCTCCACCTCAATAAAAATAGTTTTCCTGCAGAATACAACTTAAATATATCAGGTTTTTAGGCTTCTAAGATTAAATGTTCAATTACCTGCCCCTCCAACAAAATATAAAAATTAAATTATTTTCTGGTTTTAAATGTGATGGATAGCTTAATTTCTTGTAAAAGTTAATGGGAAGTCCTAAATGTATGCCAAAAAACTTTAAGTTGTAAAAGCTGGCATGAATAAGACATTATTTGCCACATTGTCTTGATGAGAAAATACAGAACTCAGTTACTCTTTCAATTACTGTCATACAAGGCTATGTCCCATGGTAGCCAATACTATTGGATTACTGAAAGGAAACCAAAATTGGGTTGGCTTCAGAGATGGGTGTATGATATGGTAGGAATAAATAATGAGTAATCTCCAAAGCATCAAAGAAAGAGGTAAAAGTGAGGAAGCCTATGTGTAGGACATGCTGAAAATTTCCATCTGAATAACATTCTCTTGTTAAAATGCTCCCCTCCCTTCTGCTTAGGGATGTAACCACTGCCATTTTTGCTGAACTGCACAGTCTCAAATGGTTCCCACCCTTCCCTTTCATGTGAAGTGATCTTTGGATACAAGATGCTGGGCTATTAACACTGAAATCCAGCTATGGATGGCAAGTTCATCTCGTTCCATTCCTTGCCTTCCATCCTACTTGCTAGTTTACATATAAATGATCTTGTGTCAGCCAGGCTCTATTTGAGCCTGTGAATTGTGCTGACACTGGAAATATTTACAAATATTTCTTGACGCTTCATCAAACATCTTGTCAATTTGTATGCTCCAAGTTTATACTCACACAGACATTCTTAATGATGTCCTCCACACATGCAAGACACCAGATTTGCTTTTCAAAACGTTTGTCAACAAGATCTGTATGAGGTTTAGGAGTTCTGTTCAAGAACAGAGGACTTTGCTTTTATCTCAAAGCCTTTATTTCATATATTCTTTAATCTGATACACATTGTATGCATAAAGGCTTCATTATTTTTAAAAAAGAAAGTCAACAGAAAGGTAATTATTTAGGACATTTGTGAATTTAGAATGAAAGGAATGATGATATAATAATGAGAAATTTAGATGTAGCATCAGGAAAACTTGGGTTTTAATTTTGCCTTGGTTCATTGTGATTTCTTAGGTTGTCATCTCCCCAGTCCACACATCCAACTCTTCCAGTTAATTCTATAAGATTCTTGTTATCAATCTGCACTGGTCTAGGAAAATTCCACATTAAAAATATCTAAATTACAATGATCTGGAGCATAAAACAATATAATGGAATAGAACAATATAATTCTGATTTCTAATCTTTTCTTTGATTATTTTATTTTAAAAGTCTGGATTTGTGTATTTAATTTTTTACATCATCCAAATTCACCCCCCCCAAAAAAAATTTCCAAGTCCTCTTTCAGAAAAGTATCCTTCATAGGAATAAATTGTTTAAAGAGATGAAGAAAGAATCTATCCAGCAAACCCAAAAACACAACAACAACAAAAAATCTGGCAATATATTCAATGCTCCCTGTCTGTGGACCAACCACTCTCCAAAAGATCAGGGGAGGTATTTTCTTATATTTCATTTTTGGGGTAATGCTTGTTCTTTGTGATGTTTTGGGATTGATTATGATATTTGTTCTTTATATTTACATTATACCTTCATTAAGTATAGTGTTTTCATTTCCTTATATGACTTCACATCAACTTTTATGACTACTTGTATTGTTGTGCTCTTCATGTTTATAGATTCTTATAGTAAAATAATATTCAGTGATAATAGTGTGCTAAAATTGTTTAAATATTCTCAAATTGACACACATTTTCTGTTTATAGTTCTTTGATACCACAAATAGTTTGATTATTGTACAAATGTGTGTTTCTGTAGTCTTTTTTCAATTATATCCTTGAGTTTCATGCTTAGGTAGGGAATCTCTGTAAAGAAAGATATTAATATTTAGTCATTATATTTTCTTAATTCCAAATCACTATCTAGAATGGTTGCACAAATTCACAGCTTCAAGGATAGTTTATTTGTGTGCCTGACTTAGCATACCTTCTCCAACATTGTTTGTTAACATCTGTCATTACATATGTCAATTGTCTATGTGTGAGACATCAAATTCTATTTGATTTGCTGTTCTTGCATAGTGATTTAGACCATTTTTTCCATATTATTTTTTATAGTTACAAATTTTTTCTATAAAAGTTTTATGATCTTTTAAAACTCTTCAGTTGGGTCTTATATGCTTCTAAAATTTTTCTATATAATTTGCATATCAATCCTTTATAGAAATGTGAATATTACCTTGGACAAGTCACATAATCTTCCCAATCTTTAGTTTCCTCATATGTGCACTAAGGGATCTAAAGTGTTCTTAATTTAGGGACCATATTTTTTTAAGTGACAGGCTATGGGGGGGTGAAGGTGGGATGAAGGGGAAATAAAAATATGAATCATGTAACCATGGAATATTTTTCTAAAAAATAAAATTTTTACATAAATATTTTTCAATATAATTGTTTCTATGTATTCCAATATATTTTATTTTTTGTTTTTAACATATTGTTCTGAGTAGGGTGACTATAGTATTCACCAGTCTTCCAAAAATATATCTCTATTGCTCAAATCTTTAAGGAAACTTGGACTAGATATTCTGAGATTTTTTTTTTATTAATCTTGATCTATAATGAAATCTGTGTCAGTCAGAAAACATAATTCTCCCAATAGATATAGCATGTGAAATTAATCCATCTCTTATTTAAATTGATAAATATTTATTATTATCTTTATTTTCTTAATTAAGAACAGGAGGAAACACTCTCAGTGAGGTCTGTGTGCAGTGGGATTATCACTTTGGTATTACTTGAAGTGATATTTCTCAATATACTCGATTTAATTATCTTTATTTCCTGACATATTATACCATTTATTCTCCAAGTATTTGTTATTCCTCCCGGCATTATTTCATCTTACTTTTGATGAGCATGCAACTGCTTTTTTGTGTCTCACTATACAACCCCAGCACCAAATGATTATGCAATCTAGCCAACATTTATTTGTGCTCTCCATAAAATTATATTAAAATATTTATTAAAATATTTGCTGACACAAAGGAAAACTATATAAGTGGAATTGCCCTTTTCCTTTTAACCTTAGTAATTCATGTCAAATAAGAGAATATATTTAGTTTGGCTTGGGCTGTTCTTCCTCTAGCCTTTCTGACTCTTTGTAATCATCAATTTCCTTTCTGGATATTTGTCAATCATTTCCTTAATGATCTATTCTAAAAAAATATTGTTTGTCTTTTCAGATTGTGTTCTCTGTCTCTTTCACTTGATCTGTCACTTTGTCCCTGCATCTTTCTGTATTCTCTGTCACTCTGGCTGCTTTCTGGCTAGCTTTTTATCTCTTTGTCAATGTCTCTGGTTTTCTTTCTTTCTCTATCTTCCTGTCGTTCTTTGTTTCTAGCTTTCTGTGTCTATCTATTTGCTGGCCAGTCTGTCTCTGTACGATTTTAATTGGTTTTGGAATTTGGCTTAGGTTAGGGAAAATTGGTATCTCAAGCAATCACACAAAATTCCTACAACCAAATAGTTTTAAAATCACTCATTTTAGAATATCAGAATTAGTCAGGATTTCAGAATCTATCTAATTCAACACATACCTACAATGGAATCGTCCCAATAATGCCTATAAGTGCTAATTTAGATACTCTTTGATGGCTTCCATGAAATTTAGGCTCCAGAGCCAGCCCATTCCTCTTTTAAATAGCTGTCACTGTGAGGACTTTTTTTTCTTTTTTTTTCAAGTATAAATTTGGTTAGGTGGTTTACATTCATTGTGCTAAATTGGGTTGAGATTAAGTGAAACTGTTTTAAGGCCTTTTTCATATACTCCTCACATACATATTTTTAAATTTTTGATGCAAATGAGCATGTACCTCATCTTCTTAAAATTAAATATTGAAATTTACTTTCACTCATCTCTATATGGCATGAACTCCTGTTCTTCTCTAGCCTACTTTTATTCTTCAAGATACTCCTATGATTATCCACATCTTTCTCAAAATGTGACATAGCAAACTCTATCACCCCCCCCAAAAAAAGAACAATATTGAGAACAGTGGATCCAATATCTGAACCCTGAAATGACATCATCATTTTTGAGCAATTTATTATCCTGTTCATTCAAATTGAATTTGCTGTCTACTCTAAACTCTAGCTCTTTTTTATTTTGTCAAAAAACATTTTATTACCCCTCCTTCATCCATATTGTACTTAATAAGATGTTTGCATTTATATGGGTGTGACCCTATGTTATTTTCCATTTATCTCTATTAAATGTTGTATTAAATTCAGCCTATCATTCTGGCCTGTCAATATCTTTTGTGGATCCTGATTCTGTCATCTAAAATGTTAGTGGTCCTTCCAGCTTTTTGTCATTGTCAAATTCAGTAAGAATGCCACCTATGTCTTCATTCAAATAAAAATATTAAGTAGAATACAATAAGTGAGAGAAAATGAAAATTCCATATACTTCAGCCTGACATGCTTATGAGTGGAAAGTATGTTCAAAGTTGACTGTTGTCCAAGTATGCTCAACCCAAATATACATATAGAAAAATGTCTGTAGGTATGCATATCTATCTATGTATATATTGTAAAAAGGTATTCTTCATCCTTTTTTTAATTTAATGGGATGGAGGTCCACTTACCATAGAGATGTATAGGAATTAACCAGCCCACAGTGGCAGGAAGTAGAAACCATAGAGACAGGAAGGAAGAACCATAGAGACAGGAAGTGAAGTAGAAAAAGGGTATAAAAGGGGCCAGTGTCCATTGCAAGGGGGGGTAGGGAGTGTCAGTTGCTGAGAGTTAGGTGCAGGCAGTTGTGGAGAAGTTAGCTGTTGGGGGTGTGTTGGGTTGGTGGTTGGCATTTAGTTGCTGGAATATAAAAGATGAGCCTGAGCTTACTGATAGGGCTTTTTGGCTTTACCCTTTAGAGGGCTTTTTGGCTTTTGATTTGGGCTGTTAGGCTTTTTTTCTTTCTTGAACTTTTTTGGGAGGTGATTGGTCTTCACTGACAGAATTGGGGTTGGATTAAACAATGATTAAGTTGGTTTTGATTGGGCTGGATTGGGTTGGAACTTTGTGAGGTGGTTGTTATTAGCTATAGTTATAGGCAGTTTTAGGTAGTAAGTATAAATAGGTATAGGATAACTAGTATAGATATTAGGAAATTTTCTTTCTCTATCTCTTTCCTATATTTCCCACCTTTACTATATTCTTTCCTATCTCTATTTTAATAAAACTAAATTGTTAAATTTTAAAAGATGTTCTTTTATTTTTTCAAACCCCTATTTTGACCCTTACATTTTGTGTATGTATGCATTTGCATAGAAGTATATAAGTAGATTTCCTAGTCAATCTTTATTTTTCTCTGATAAAAATTACTTGTACGTAAAATAAACATATAGATTTAATATGAAAAATATGTATATGTGTATATGTGTTTATGTGTGCACATGTGAATGTACGTATATGTTGATAGCTATAAAGAAATATATCTTTAGATATCCTAATCTATATATTATATAAATAAATATATATATATATGCATATATATATACACATACATTATGTGTATGTATATGTTTATTTACAATTTACAATGATTTGGCTTATAACTTCTGAGGTTAAAATTTTAGCTTTAAACTGCTGACCTCAACAGGATTTTTTTTCAGAGCACTAATGAATTCCAAAAAAGGTGAACTTCTTTATAAATTGAAATAAATGAATGAATGAAAAATACTCATTCCCCACTTGTAAAATAAAAATAGAAATCATTGTAAATAGAGCAAGGTTCTTTGGGGTCTACTGTAGCTTAACAATAGCCTATTTTTGCCTCAGGCAAAGAAAGTAATTCTACAGGAAGAAGATCTTGATTGTGAAAGAGGAAGTTGGTGCATTGCTTTGCCATGTGGGACTGCTTGAGTGAAATGAGTCAAGGGAAAATTCACTTAAATTTAAAACAAATAGTTTTTGGTTTGTAGACTTTTTTTCTTCAACTATTTGATCAATATGTGAATGTTGGTCTCTGCCAGAATAAACTGAGTTCAAATTAGACCCACATAAAACTTGAAGCAATTAATGGAAGTTGCAGAAGGGAGATAATTCATTTATTTATTTGTTTGTTTGTTTTTACAATAAGACTGATCTAAAAATGGAAATAGGGCTGCCTCAGGAGGTATGGAGTTACTCTTTCCTGTAGTGCTTCATAAAAGGAAAGTTTGTATGACCACTTTTTGGGTAAAATACAGAGGGAATTTTTATTTGGGTACATGTTTAACTAGATTTTCTTTATAGTCTATTCTTACTTTTTGGTTCTGTGGCTAATCAACCTTAACAGAACAGAACTCATCACCTTGCCTTTTTTACTATATTGGTGTTAAAATTATATTTTGCAATGTCACAACTTATTCTTGAAGCAGAACTCTGATTCTGAATATCCTCTCATCTCAATGATCTTTTCAGTATTCTCTCACTTTCCATACAAATTAGCATCTGTAATTTTATTTTAGAAACTTGTCTTTTATCTTGAAGATGAAAATATAGTGGGCTGCAATAATTTTCATTTTTTCCTAACATCCAAGGATTATCAATATGAAGAGGTAAGGTCCCAGTGGCTCCAGAACCAGATCCAGCAAATACAAGTTATACATGTTTTGTGTCAAGATAAATTGGGAACATATGGTATAGTGGATAGGGCCCTGAACATGGAGTCAGGAAAATCTCAGTTCAAAACCAGCTTCCCTTATCCTCAGTCAGCTAGTTTCCTCATCCTTAAAAATAAGCACATGGATTATTCTGAGGATGAGATGAGATACTATTTGTAGAGCATGGTCCTATATGAATGCTGGCTGCTTCTGCTACCACTACCACTCTGATGACTATGGTGCCATCTACAACTACTATCATCACTATGTAGATTGATTGATGTCCTCATGCCTTGGAACCAGTGTGTGTACAATGAATTTTTTTCTAACATTATCTCCTCGTAATATGTCCATTGAATACTTCCTATGGATTTCTGATACATTGAATGATTATAAGCAAATTAAAAAAACCTCCAAAACAAGTCTCCCAAGATCAGAGATTAGGATGAGAAAAGTTCCTATGATCATAGCACACATAAATTTTATTGAAGGGACATTTGTCCTGGAGGAATGCAAGTTTGGTGGGAAAGGATAGAGCAGCTTGCACAGGTTTAAATGTTTGTTATGGACAAGAGAGTATTGGCTTGGTTTACTCAGCCTCCAGAGGCAGAATTATGAGTCATAAGTTGAAATTCAAGAGGTAAATTTTGTCTCAAGACAAGAAAAAAGGAAAAGAATACCAAGAAAAAAAGCAGCAGGGATACTAAGAATGATATCAACATTTCCTAACAAATAGAGCTGGCTAAACAGGTAGTGGGTTTCTTCTGGAGGTGGTGAAGACCTTTTATGAGTTCCTTTTTTTTAAACCTTTAGCCTCTATCTTAGAATTGGTACCAAGTATGGACTCCAAGGCAGAAGAGTGGTAAAGACTAGGCAATAGGGGTTAAGTAATTTACCCTGGGTCACAGAGCTAGGAAGTGTTTTAGGTCAGATTTGAACCCAGGACCTCCTGCCTCCAGGCCTGATTCTCTATCCAATGAACCACCTAGCTGTCCCAAGAGTTCTTCAATAATAGTATTTGCCACTTGTAGAAAAGATTTTTGCCTCAAAGGCCTTTTAGGTTTCTCCCAATTTTGAGTCACTGTGATTCTATGATATATCTCATTATTCACCATCACCAAGGAAGGAGGACCAATCTGTCTGACATGTATCATTCAGCAACAGGTATATCTGCTGATGACCTGGAAACTGGAGATCTAAAAATCACTGATACCATAACTGTTATAGCTCATAGGGAATTGCTATGCAATAAGGGATGTCACAGAAAGAGACTCCTCAAAACTGAAGGTTGGAAATGCTTTTCATTTCTTTGTTATTAGCTATTAGTCATAGGGCATTAGTTACAAATAATTACCATATAGTATTTTGTTGCTGTTTTTGTTTTAAATGAAGGAACCTGGGAGATCTAGTTCAACCTCCTCAATTTGAATAATTGTATATCATTTATCAATATAAATAATGGGTTTGTTTTCTTTACACACCAGCTACTTAATAATAATAATAGCTGACATTGATACAGCATCTTAAGGCTTACAAAATCCTTTAAATACATCATCTCACATATTTTCTCAACAATTTTGCAAGGTAAATATGTCAGGCATTATTGTCCCTATTTCACATATGAGAAAACTGCAATTTAGAAAGTTTAAGTGACTTGTCAGTGACTACATAGTGAATAAATACCAGGGGTGGGATTATAATCCAGGTAACTTCAAAATCAATTTCAAATCTCTTTCCAATGATACATGTTTATCACTTGGGACTGGGAAAGACCTCAGTAGATCTGGAATGCCATCCTCGCCTTTAAGTAAGTGCAGTACACCTATTATTCACAGCTTTAAGACAAGACAATTTAGACACCAAAGCACAAAGTAACATAAATAAATTCAGATATCTAGTTAAGGGAAGAAAGAAATCCAATTAAAAAAAGCAAACTAACAAAACAACTCATGTGAAGGCTTTATAAGTCATAACTATTTTTCTCAATTTTTCCCAAATGTCCTACTGTAAAAAAACTCCAAATGTACCCCAGCCTTAGGTCTTCAGAGATATGTAAATCAAAGGTAAGAAAATGAGGGAAAGCAAGAGTGACTGTGTGTATGTGTGTGTGTGTGTGTGTGTGTGTGTGTGTGTGTGTGTGTGTGTGAGAGAGAGAGAGAGAGAGAGAGAGAGAGAGAGAGAGAGAGAGAGAGCAAAAACCAGAAAGAGAGAAAGAGAGTGAGAGATTTTCAACCCATAAGTCACTTAATGCCAAGCATCCCCCTTGAACTAATGAATTTTCATTTTATAAAACATTATGTGACCCTTGTTCAGTGGAAAGACAACCAGGCCTGAAGACTGTATGTCTTGGTTTCAAATCTGGCCTCAGGCACTTCCTAGCTATGTGACCCTGGGCAAGGCACTTAACCCAATTGCCTAGCCTTTACCACTCTTTTGCCTTGGAATTAATATTAATATTGATTTTAAGATAGAAGTTAAAGGTTAATAAAATGAAATAGCCATTGTTACTAGATTCCAACTTCAGTAGAAGCTACAGTTTTGTGATTTTTTAAAATGAATTTAAAGACTATCTGCTTTTTGATCCAGCCATAGCACCGCTTGGATTATACCCCAAAGAGATAATAAAGAAAAAGACTTGTATAAAAATATTTTTAGCCGTGCTCTTTGTGGTAGCAAAAAATTGAAAAATGAGAGAATGTCCTTCTATTAGGGAAGGGCTGAACAAATTGTGGTATATGCTGGTGATGGAATACTTGGAATACTATTGTGCTCAAAGGAATAATAAATTGGAGGAATTCCATGTGAACTAGAAAGACCTCCAGGAACTGATGCAGAGTGAAAGGAGCAGAGCCAGAAGAACATTGTACACAGAGACCAATACACTGTGGTAAAATCGAATGTAATGGACTTCTGTACTAGCAGCAGTGCAATGACCCAGAACAATTCTGAGGGATTTATGGAAAAGAACACTACCCACATTCAAAGGAAGAACTGTGGGAGGAGAAACAACGAAGAAAAACAACTGCTTGAACACATGGGCTGATGGGGATATTATTGGGGATGTAGACATTAAACGATAACTCTAGTCCAACTATCAATAATATGGAATTAGATCTTAATCAACGATACATGGAAAACCCAGTGGAATTGTGCATTGGCTAAGGAGGGTTGGAGGCTTTGGGGGAGAGGGAAAGAACATAAAATATGTAACTATGGGAAAATATTCAAAATTAAAATTAAAAAAATTAAAATAAATAAAAATGACTTGTTTTGATTTGGTTTATTTTACTTGTTATCAAAAGCATGGATGTTTTGAACTGGAAGTTTGTTGAGAAGATATCTGGCTAAAACTCAGATAAATTCTAATTCAATAAGCATTTATTATAAACCTCTTCAATGCCAGACACTACGACTCAGGACAAAAAGGCAAAATTGAAAGAATGCCTTCCTTCAAGGAAGTATATACTCAACTGAGGAAAATGGGCATCTGTACTCCTTCACTGGTGACGAGTTTAATTCAACTCTTATTGAAAAGCTCCAGTTATGAGGAATCTATTGCTTTTCTAGGAAACCCACTCCATTTCTGTCCAGAAGAGTGTTCAGTAGATTTTATTGTATTCCAAGTTTTTTTTTATTTATATGTAATCTGTGTTTCTGAATGCCAGAGTAGAGGGGCATATATACCTCACAAAACCCTGACAAGGCTCTGCCTCAGAGAAAAAGAGTAGTTAGAATCTATGGCAAGTTCCTGCCAGCTAGGGTATTTTAATAATTTACTGAAAGCATGTCACAGAAATACACTAGAATATGAGTAAATGCCTCTAAGACTTCCCTTTGCAAAATTTTCACCTCAGCTACAATCTCTCATCTTTCAGAACAGACCCCACTGAATTCAGTTTAGTAATAGAAAAATTCCTCATGTGATATTGTTCATCATCCAGGATGTGGTGAAAAAGTTTAGGTCTCAGAAAAAAAAAAAGGTGTCAGCCTCAAAAGAAAGAAAAATATGTTTGTGATGCATAGTGTCTGGTGGCCTATTCCTTGGACCACTAACAGGGCGACTTCTTTTCTCTGTTTTGGATTCCCCAAATCCTAGCTACATTTCAAATTTAAGTCTTTATCACATATATTCCTCAAAATCAACCCAACTGCCATCTCCACTGAGAATTCTATATTCATTCCTCCAGTGAGAAATGTTTGTTCAATCCTTAGAACTCTCATATCATAGTCTTCTTTTCAGCTCATCCCCTTTTCCAGTCAGTTTTTAAATACTTTCAGTATTACTCTGACATCTTTCTCTTCTGCCTCATTGTGTTCACTTCATGATCTCCACCTTACATCAAACCCTCATCAGTTCACATTGTGAAAGTGCCCTAAAAGGTATCCTTACCTTGGATATTTTTTCTCTAATCTATATGCCATGAAACTGTCAAAATTAATTTCTTAAAGCATAGTTCTGGCTCTATCATTCCCCGGCTCAAAAATTCCCAATTCTTCCTAATTCTGGGACCAAATGAAAACGTCTCTATTCGACATTTAGAATCTTCCCAAACTGACTCTAGTCACTCTTTTCAGGCAACTTACATTACTCCACTTCATTTTTTTTTCTTTCTAGACTATTACCCTTCTTGCTGTTCCTCATACTTGAAATCCATTCTCCCTATATTCCTCATTCCATATATCTCTGATTTTACCCTGTTTCTACCCTGTGTCAGGAATGTACTCCTTTCATAACTATCTTAGAGTCTTTATTTTACTTCAAAACTCAGCTTAGGCCTGCATTTTATCTTTCAAGATTACAATAGAATCCTATGCCTCCCTTCTAAAATCATCATATATACAAATACGTTGTTTTTCATTCTTTATTATATACATGCAGGTGATTTTCTCAAATATAATGAATTTTTTTCAAGGGAGGAATGAAATTAATTTTTTCTGTGCAACTGGCACCTAGGAGAGTGTATGGAACATGGTAGGAATTTAAATACTTTTTATTAATCATTTGTTTTATGCCTACACTATGTGCCTGGTATGTCCTATCACATGGTGTATTTTACAGGTGCAAAGTGACTTCCATCACTTATTATCATGTATAAGTGACTTTACTTATTAGAAGATTGTTTACTTGATGCCATAGACTTTTTTTTTTGTCTTTTTACCTCTTCTGTGTCAAGCGCACTTGCTAACACATATATAGGGATAGAAAATAGAATCAATCTTTGATTTTATTAGCATATAGATCTTCCATATGAAGAATTAATTAGACCATTGATTCCCCCTTCCTTGTAAAGGGGGGGTATATAATATTATATAGTTATTCTTATATTATTATTATATGCTTATACTATATAATTAATATATTATATGCACAATAATATATATTATGTTGTATATAACATAATATTTTATATAATATTATTAGTAAATTGTCTAGAAAATGGAAAGTTTAAGTGAATTGCCCAGGATCAGGGAGTCAAAATGTAGCAGAAGTGGGGCAAGAACTCCCAGATCTTTTAGTTTTCCATGCATACTCTATCTACTCTGCCAAGTTGAATACGCTTACATGACTGACAAAGAATCAACAGATTTAATCACCAAGTCAAATGTAGCATATCAATGGAAAATCCCTGGCTGTGTCTGTTTTAGGTAGGACTGGAACCTAGTTAATCCACCATCATTTTTTTTGCTTGATTTTATTCGAGTAGTGTCAGCTCTGACACTTTGAGCTAGACTTCACTGAGTTCTCCAGAGAGGTTTAACTAGTTTAGAAACAACTCCTTGCAGTCTGGGAGGTACAGAGAACTTCAAAACCTTGATTCATCTTGTTTCCTTCCCACTCCTGCACATTCTTGTCAATCTCTGCCCTTCAGGAGCTCACCTTCTCTGAACCTGTTTGCATTCCGCACTCTCCCAGGCTGCCACTTTGCTGACAATTCAACCATTATATGAATTCCACCCAGAAGCACCACAGCATTTTGTCTACAATGTATTTTCTACCCCAAACCTCCAGCCTAATGTATAAAATGTCAGGAAAAATATGAGTTGCACCAAAGGTGGTGGACCTTAACTCTCTTCAGCAAGATTTATGACAAGCTCAAAGTTTATTAAGGCAACTCAGTGAATGACTCAAAAAATAATTTCAGTTCTGCTCTGACTAATACCTCCCCCTAATGCCTGTTCTCAAATTTCCAGTAAATGCCATCTTCTTCACGTTCATGGGTACTCCTAAAACCTTCAAGCTGCAAACCGAGTTTCACAGTAGAATGTCTAGACTCTAAAGTGCTAAAGATATTTAATCAATAGCAGCCAATTAATGGAAAAGAGAAAATGGCGTGACAGCCAAGAGCCATTACTATCTGCCAAGGATCTATCATCAGCCACCTCTGTGCTCTTGGACATTAAGGATGTTGAGTATAATGTTATGGTCAAATATAATAATGAATTGATACAGTTTGATAAAGGACATTTCTTACTACAAAACCTGTGCAAGTATTGCCTTTATTTGGTAGCTTTTACCATTATCAAAAATCTAGTGTTGAAAGAGATGTGAGAGACGGTTTGGTCCAGCCTCTTCATTTTATACATGAGGAAAGTGAGAGTCAGGGAAATTAAGTGACTTGCTACATAGATAACAAAGATCAAAGAGGCTATTTGAACCCAGGACCTCTGAGGTAGAAGAAATAGAAACACTATTTTCCCATTGTAGAAATTCACTATATTCCTAGGCACAGGGAAATGTATTCAAATGAAAAGTGTTGTGAATAACTCGCCCTTTAGTAGTTTGGGGAATAGAGAGAATTCCTTATTAGATAGAGACCTTTATCATGGTTGAAGTTAAAGTTGAGAAGTAAAAAAAAAGATATTTAGATACACAAACAACATCCTATTGAGCCAGTTTTGGTATAATTAATTGTTTTTTCTTTTGACAAGTAGGGAGCAAACTAGATAGAGTGAGTGACTTGCTTAGAATATTGAAGAATTTAGATCAAATTTTAACTCAAACAGTTTTTAGCTGTAAGACTCTGAGCATGTGACTTCATCTCCATCTGCCTTAGTTTCTCTATCTGTAACAATTAAGCTAAGAATGAGGTCGTATATTTAAGGTGCTTTACAAACATTGAAGAACTATATGATCTATTAAATCCAGAACAGCTTACTGGAACTTCCTTCCTATATCATCAAACTCAGATTAAATAGGATTCCGTATCATTCTTAGCACCAAGCAAGAGAACAGATAATGAGGTGTATGGCCAAGAGAGTAGTTCAGTCAGTCAACTAGCATTTAAAAGACCTAATGTGTGTCAAATATGCTAAGGGATTGCAATAGAAATAAATGCAAAAGAGAGCCTTTTCTCCCATGCAGCTCAAAGTCTAAGGGAGTAGACAACATTAAAAAAAATCTTTACACAAACAACATAGATACATGCTGAATGGGAAAAAATAATTTCAGAGGGAAAATATTGAGATTAGAGAAGGTTGGGAAGCGCTTCTTGGAGGTGGGCCTTTAACTGAGACTTGAAAGAAGCCAGGGAATCTAAGAGGCAGGGGAGAGGAATGAGAGGGTTTGAGGCAGTGGAGACAACCAAAAGAAAATATTTAAAGATGGGAGATGGAGTGTCTGGTATAAAACAAGAAGGCCAGTGTCACTGAATAACAGTTTATGGCACGAGGTTGAGACTAAAACATGTAAGAAAAACAATGAAAAAATGAAATGATAAAATATGGAAATGTTTTGCATGATAATACATGTAAAACCCAGACCAAATCATCTGCCAGGCTTGGGAAGGGGAACAGAAGGGAGGGAGGGAGATAAATTTGATCATATAACTTAAGAAAATTTGAGTGGAGATTTGTTAGAGTATGTAATTGGTAAAGAATAAAAAAATAAATTAATTAAATTAAAATGAGATCATAAAATGCATAAGAAGGCTGAGGAGGAAGAAAGGGGCTAGATTGCAAGGGGCTAGCTTTTTTTTTTCTAGTAATATAAAGCTCTGAAAAGTTGATGAAGTGATGACAGAGATAATAAAAGAATGGAACTCTTCTAACTTCAAATACAAAATTTTCCCCTAACTCCTGGTGCCTTTCATGATAATTAAATAAGGTCATCTTGTCTGAACTTTTTCCTTATCTTTCATCAAAAAATGTTTGAATTAGATGAGAGGCAGCATTCTAAAACAGTTAGGTTCAGACCCCACTTCTTATATTTATTATTTGCGTGATGAGTAAACCATTTTACTACTCTGGGCTTTAGTTCTCTATCTGCCAAAAAAAGATATAGCTTAGCATCTACCTCAACATTTTTTTCATGAAGATAAAATAAGCTAATGAATTAAAGAGTGTTAAAAATAATAGGGTACTAGAAAATGTCATATGTTTATGATGAAGAGGATTTCGAGTTCTCCTAAGTCTTGAGTTTGAATCTAGCCTCAGACACTTCCAGTCTGTGCAAACTTGAGCCACTGATTTCCCTTCTTAGGCTCAAATTCCTGCTCCATAAAATGGACATAATAACACCACCTTCCTCCCTGGTCCTCATGAAAAGCAAAAGGGCTAATAAGTATATTTTGTAAATATAAAACTTATTTAAATGCTAGTTATCATCATCATTATCATCATTAAGGAAACACACACGGAGAATTAGCTCACCGGATGTCTTGGCCAGAAAAGGCTTTCTAAGCTCCGATATTTCTGATCATGTGTTTCCCAGCTGACAGCAACCTGGGAGCCTGCCAAGTCCCTGAGAACAGATTTGTAGAGTGGGAGCAAAGGGAGTCCTGTGCTGCATGCAGAATAGGAGAGGCTTCATCTGTAACTGTTTATAGGATTGTTGGAAACAGCCTCTCGAAACTGAGAATGGAAGAGAAATGAGGTATGTTTCCCAAGAGTTATTGTCACTCCTTGGATAAATCAAAACATCAACAAACATCAGGAACTTGAGGGAAAAAGCACACTAAAAGGCCTGGTGACATCTTGAGCCTGTGAAATGTAGTTGCTAAAATAATGACATGGCAGTCCCAGAGTGACTTTTCCAGCCCTAATTATCTTCACTCATTCCCAGAAAGATTTAATTAGATCAGAAATAAAGTTTCCTTCAATGTGATGATGACTTATAGCATTCCATTATTCTTAATGTCCCAGAAAATGAGGCATTGGGACATACGAGAAAGAGAAAGCTTTGTGACTGGGCACATATTGGGGATTTCTGCTAATTGCATCTTAAAGTAAAGACAGAGAGAACACTTATTAAGTAAGTACCTCTTGTGTTCTACTAATCACTATGATAAATGATTTATAAATAGTATTTTATTTGTTCTTCATAGAGTTAGGGGCTTCTACTATCTGTATTTTACATTTAAGGAAACTGAGACTGAGAAAATTTGTGACTTCTCCAGGTTCACATATCTAAAACTCTCTGAATTCAAATTTGAACTCCTGATTCTATTCCTGTATCTCCATCTACTCTGCCAGTTGACTGTTGCTAATCTGTTAAAGCCATAGGAATAATTTATTAGGAATGATGTATAATTCCATAAATTGATCAATGGTCAAAGAATAGGAAGAGGCAGGTTTCCAATGAAGAAATGAAAACTACCTCCAGTCAGATGAGGACATGTTCCAAATCACTATTGATTAGAGAAATGAAAAATAAAATATCTCTGAGATACCACCTCACACTTATCAGAGTGGCTAACATGACCAAAGGAGGGGATGAGGGAAAATTGAGACACCAACGCACTTTTGATTGAGTTGTATACTGATGCAATCTTTCTGGAATGCAATATGGAACCACATCCAAAGGACCATAAACTATGCACATGCTTTGAGCCAGCAAGAAATAATTAGCAGGTCTATACACCAAAAAGGTCAGCGATAAGGGAAACAGACATACTTTTACAAAAAATATTTTGCAACTCTTTGTAGTAGGAAAGAAATGGAAACAGAGAATGACCATTGATTGGGGAATGACTGAATAAGTCATAATATATGGTTGTAATGGAAAGGTATTGTGCCATAAGAAATGATGAAGAGGATATGTTTAGAATGATCTGGAAAAACTTTTATGAACTGATGCAAAATGAAATGAGCAGAACCAGAACCGTGTATAGAGAAACACAAATATTGTATGATAATCAAATGTAAAGGACTAAACTATAATCAGCAAGACAAGGTTCCAAGATAATCCCATGGGACTCATCATTTAAAAAACAAAAAACAAACAAAATGCTTTACAAAATGCTATCTACACCCACTGAAGGAACTGCTTGAATCTGGTTAGAGATCAAAGCATGCTTCCCTTCATTTTATTTTCTCCATGATTTTTTATTGTACATATAATATGTGTCTTCAGTCAGGACATAGGAAATTTGGAAATGTGTTTCATGAAAGCATTTATATAATCTATATCTGGCTATTTGCTACCTCAAGGATGAGGGAGAAACAGAATCACAAAATTTAAGGAAACAATTGTCAAAAATCATTTCTACATTAATTAAAAAGTAAAATTCAATAAAAAAGAGTTATGAATAAGCAAGACGAATCAACCTATGCAGAGTTAAGGAATCAGATACCCAACGCAGACACAATGAATAATGACAGCAACAATGTTAATGGAAAAAATAACATTAATCAAAAGCAATGGCAGCCGTCATCCCTGCAGAAAAAGGGATGTAGGAGATGGAATGCCAAAGGCAAGAAAAATAATTTAACCAATTGGATTAGAGCATAGATGGAGGGTAGATGAGTGAGATGACTCAATTTAAAAAGTAGGAAGAAGTCTGTCTTTTCTTATTTTTAATGATATAGTAAACAATCCAAACCTAATTTTAATGAAAACATAACCAGTTTGAAAACTATACATTGTTTCCCGAAGATGCAAACTTCTTACTTTTCAATTCTTGACACTAGAATAAAAACTCAGACAGTAAACATATTCAGTTTATTATCTTCTAAGAGTGAAATGTTCATTGTTTTAAAATATTCTCAGTGAAGCCATGGATTGAAAAAATTCTGGTATATGAAACAAAAGATCCAAATGACTTTGCTTTTTCCAAGCTATGTGACCTTGGACAAGTTACTTTACTCTTCTAGGCCTTTCTTCATCTCTAAAAAGCCAGTTAACAGACTAGTATAAACCCTTTTTCACCAGCTATTCAATTCTGTGATTCTACAAGGTCCATGACAAATTAAGGAAAATTGAAAATAATAACAACTATCAGACAGGATCAAATGAGGTCACATATAAAAATGACATTGTAATCATTGCTATACAAATCCTATGTTATTACATAATGCTTTAAATTTTTCAAATAAAATTATTATTTTGAGACTTATCACATCCATATGAGGTTGAGGTTGGAATTATGATTATCTGCATTTAAGAAATGAAGAAACTGAGGCATGTTGAGTCTTTTTAGTCTCATAGCAAAAGAGGTAGATATCATTATTACCCACATTTTACAAATGAGGAAACTGAGGAGGTCAGTTTTTATATTATTTATCTAAAGTCACAAAAATAGTTTCTGGGACTACATTTTAATTTGTCTTTTTTTTTCTGACAGCAAGTCCAGGACTTTATTAGGCCACCTAGCTCACAAAATTACTTTTATTTTCATTTTCATTATTAGATTAAAAATGTTGTATAGCCCATTCAGTTGACCCACAGGAAGAAGTAATCATTTGTGAAAGTGATCTATCTATGAATATTTTGATTTAATGAGAGATAATCTTTCCCTTTTGTTTCATTCTTTTTCAAACAATACACAACATAATGAGTGACTAAAACCCACATGTTTCAACTGAATTGATGAATGATGAAAATACTACGAATGTCTCCTCATCTGCTACTAGATCATTAGATTTTTAGCTTCTTTGGAGTTTTGTTGCACCAAACCATGGAGATATCTAAAAATGTTTTGCCTCTTCTGCATTATTCCTATTTAGAAGTTTTAGAGGTCATGTGTAAAGAAGAAAATATCTAGTCTCCCACATTATTGATAAAGGGCCCTTGCTGTTTAGTCATTTCAGTTGTTTATGACTCTTTGTGACTCTACTAGTGGCTTTCTTGGCAAAGATACTGAAGTTGATTACCATCCCTTTGCCAGTTCATTTTACTAATGAGAAAACTGAGGCAAACATTTTAAGTCACTATCTCAGGGTCATAGCTGATAAAAGTCTGAGACCAGATTTAAAACCAACAAGGTAAGTTTTCCTGATTCCAAGTGCAGAACTTTATCCACTGCACCACCAAATTCTCCTAATGGGCAATGGAAGACCAAAAATTCACTTATTAGAAAATCAAAATGCAAATATTAGTTATTTTATAAAACCATAAAATCATAATCTGATAAGTATTTATCTAATATTCATTGTCTTAGTAAAGAAAGAGAAGTTAAACAGGGGCTCAATGTTTTTGCTTGAATATAAATTCAATAATAATATCATATTAATCCATACTGACATATTAGTCTCTAGTCCTCTAGTCATCCTGTCTTTTGCCCAACTTGCTAACTCAAAACTTATTTCGATATTTCTTAACTCCCTTTCTCTGGACTTGAACATTTTCACATTTCTATGTAACTTGTAGATGTATAGCTATGATCAGATGCTCCTGATTTCATTTTTTTGGTATACACTTATTTAAAATCAAAGGTGCTTTTAAAAATATAAGGAATCTCTTTTAAACTATATTCCTTTTAAGTAGATATATATCCCTTTGTTCTTCTTTAGGATTATTCACATATTTATGAAAATAATTTTATTTTTCAGAAATTTCCTCCCACACCTTTTGAGCTATCATCATAATCATTATCAACATTATTATTATTATTATTATTAATTTGTATGAAGCTCTGGGATGCAGTGGAGAGACCACCAGACAGATGTGGTCAGAAGATGAGTTAAAATCCAGCCTCAGGCCTTTATTATCTACATGACTTTGGGTAATTAATTTACTTTATGTTTGCTTTACTTGACTAATTTGTAAAATGAGTGTCATAATAGCACATATTTTCCAAGATTGTGAAGTATAAATAAGGAAATAACTGAAACATTTTTGGCATAGTTCCTGAAACATAAGTGTTTTTTATTGTTCTTGTTATTAATGACACAGGGTCAAGCTATTTTTGAAATTTACAATATTATATATCTATCTATGAAAAAC
Organism: Gracilinanus agilis; assembly: GCF_016433145.1. Lineage (NCBI taxonomy): Eukaryota > Metazoa > Chordata > Mammalia > Didelphimorphia > Didelphidae > Gracilinanus > Gracilinanus agilis. The sequence goes on from NC_058135.1 coordinate 262,399,020, forward strand.
ATTTTTAATGAACATAAAATTTCAGATAACACATTTGCTCTTTCAAGATTAATATTTGTTTAATATCACACACACAAAATTCAACATATGGGAATTTGGAAAAGTCAAAAGGTCTCTTTCTGCCATGGTTTCATCTAGAGTGTGGACAAATTGTTCCAAATAGTTCTTCCAAAGCTTAATCTGTTGTTCTAATTTAAGTTTTCTTTTCTTTTCTTTTCTGTATCTTCAGTCCAATTATTGAATAATTAGAATTCAGAATCAGAATTCAATCCACAGTGATATTTCCTTTACCTTCTGAGAAAAGAAATCATCAGTAATGCGACATGTTACTAGATGCTTAGTTTTTAGTAAAATGATACCTCAAGTGTGAGTAGTCAAAGTAATCTATTACAAGGTAATGTATCTAGTATCTATGTCAGATTTGTTAACTGTAAAAGAAAGTCAATATTAATTTTCTCCATCTCATGAGGCAGCTTGAGAGATACTTGTAGAATTAATATTTATATCCACAATACTCCCCAAGACAAACATGCACATGCACATACACACATAACACTTCAGATTCTCACAACTGTAGATAGATCTAGTAGCCAGGAAGGACCAAGAATCTCTAACCTCAAAGAACATAAACTGCTCTATATTCCCCTCACTTTTCTTTAGGAATGCTTGGGAATCTTCTATTTTATTAAATGCCCACACTTTCCTCTGAAAGTATATAGGCAATTTCAATGGGGAGGTGATTCTTGTTTGTAGACCTATAGAGCAATTTTGAACTATGCCCAAAGGACTATAAAATTGTGTATACCCTTTGACTCATGACTAAGAAAATAAATAGATTAGAGAAAATGTAAAAGGATCTGTTTGTACAAAAATATTTATAGCCATTCCAATTGTGGTGGGGACAAAGAATATGAAATCCAGGGAAAGTCCATCAATGGGGAAATGGCTAAACAAATTGTAGCATATGATTCTGATATTATTTTACTTTAAGATACAAGATGAGCAGGATTGTTTCAGTAAAACATTGGAATTCTTCTATGAACTCATGAAAAATGAACTGAGCAGAAGCTAGAGACTACTGTATAAGGCAACAGCCAGCCATGTAATTTTGACAGACATAGCCACTCTGACCAAGAAAATGATCCAAGATAATTCTAAGGAACATTGGTGAAAGAAGTTATTCCCCTCTAGAGAAAAAACTGAAGAAGGAATTTTTAAAAAAAAAAATTAAGAAGACCTTTCTTTTAACTTTCTTCCTATTTATTTTATTTTTGTCTATGTTTTCTTTTGCAACATTGCTAATATAGAAATACATTTTGTGAGACTTTATATGTATAATTGATATCAAATTCATCACTCTTTCAAGGAACATGGAGGAGTGGGATAGAGGGAGAAAATCTGGAATTCAATTTTTAAAAGATTGCTAAAAATTTGTATATAATTTGGAAATATTTGAGGAAATAAAACATATTAAAATAAAAACATGCAATAGTTATATTTTATTTACCATTTTTTCTTTGAAACCTTTGATCCACTTAAATACTTTCCTTAACTGTTGAGGAATAAATAAAATGGTTTAGATAAATGGAATAAATGACAAATAAAGGGAAGACAAAGCAAACATCTGAAGAAGAAGGGCTCCATTTCAATGTGTTCATTTCAATTTATCCCATGATTTAAGACTTCAAAAGCAACTTTTTTTTTCAACACACTATCATTAATGAATAAAGGTCCTATTACTCTCTGTTTTACAGAGGAGAAAATTGAGGCTGAGGCAATAACTTGTCTCATACCTAAGAAGTCGAATCTAAGATTTTCCATGAAACTTCTATTTTGACATACTGATTCACAAGATAATTTGTTCAATGGAAAAGGAAAGACCAATAATTAGGTTCCTTGCTTCTTTTGCCTGATTATGGGGCCTATTTTTTTTTACCATTGTACTTCAGTGTATTGTCTCATAGGTGGAAGAGTGGTAAGGATGGGCAATAGGGGTCAAGTGACTTGCCCAGGGTCACACAGCTGGGAAGTGGCTGAGGCCGGGTTTGAACCTAGGACCTCCTGTCTCTAGGCCTGACTCACTCCACTGAGCTACCCAGCTGTCATTTTTTTAATCATAAGATTATCAATAGACCAACAACTTCATGTTACAATACAGTAAAAAGAAGGCCGAGGATTTTATGTGACTTGTCCAATGTCACACTGGTATTTTAAAAACAATGGTATTTTAATCTAGACCATAACAGAGTCAGTATTCATTTCTCTACACAATAATTTACTTTCATATATTTCCAAATGCTTCCATTCAGTGCATATTTTAGTTCATTAAAAAAAATACCCTTTCAATTATTTGATTAAATTTGTTTACTCAAGTCACCATAAATATTATCATTCTCTGAACTTAAAATCAGAAAACCAATAAAATAGATAAATTGATGAGAAAATAATGGTGTAAAAATTGTTAAACTCTAACTCAGAGAAATGGATTTTCATAAAGACACTGACAAAAGAGTCTTTATTTCTAAGTTAAATTAATGCATATCCATCAACAAATTTAAAAAAAACTAAAATGATCTAAACAGTGCTTCTGCCAAACAATATTTTTATTTACATACCTAGCAATGAGATACAGTGATATGGCATGAAAGGCATCAACCATTAGAATATAAGTGGTTAGTAGATTTTTATGGAAAAGGATGGTAGAAGATTATGATTAGTCTTAATAAAGCAAAAGCTAAACAATTTTTGGGAAAGAAAATTTACATAAAAATATATTTTCTGAGATACCCAAAGAAGTCAAAATGTCCTGAGAACATTTAGGGAGAAAATTAAAAGAGATATACAAACAAGGCAAAATGGAAAAATCATATAATTTCTAGAATAAATTATTTTTCATGTAAATGTCTGCAAAATCAACTAATTTGAACTCTACCATTGTAGTCCCTTATTAGCTACATGAGGGAGTATAAATGACATTTGCTTCAAGTACTGAAATGTATCTGTAGAAAAATAGCACTAAAGATTATAACAATGGGGTAATTCTTTTGACTAGATCAAGTATATACAGACCACAGTTATGCTAAATGAGGGCATTGATGAATCAGTTTTTATCAATATATGAGACAGAGGAAGGTATCAAATAATTGTTGGGAAAATCTCATTAACCAAAAAAATATGAAGGAAAATAAAGAAAGCAAGCCAGAATTCTTCATGAAAAAAAACTGTTGATTGTTATGCATGTTTTCTATTTTCTTATTATATTAGACATCATCCTAATCTTTCTCCACATCCTAACCTTGGGCTGTACTCGACTCTCACAGCTATGAATTTTTTCCTTATATTGTCCAAATGGGACCTCCAAGTCATTTCCTGAATAGCCCCATACTATTATGAAAGTCATCCTAATTATTCCCATCTATTTGGCTTTCCTTTATGTTGTACCCTCACCCATTAAAATGTAAAATACACAAATGTTTATTTTTCCTTGTACTTGAAAATACATGTTTAATATGTATTCCCTTTCTGGCTCTCTTTCAAATACAAAAAATTTCCTTGAGTATATCTACTTGATTTTTGAGGATATCTTGATAATGATATGAAAGAAGGAACAGATAGAATTTCACAAGCCATATTCTACATCTCAGAGGGGGGAAATCAGAATATTAAAGGAAGGGGATAGAGAAAACCATATGAATTAAAAAATATTTTTATAGAGTAATATATGATGTTAATGGCTCTTTTGCCACAGGATGTTTCTAAGGCATATGTTAAAATCAATTATTTGAAATATATAATGATAGGAGTAAATATGCTCATCAATGCAGTTATTTATTTTTTCTCAATTACATGGAAAAGCAGTCTTAACATTCATTAAAAAATTGAGATCCAAAGTTCCTCAATCTTTTTCTCTTCTCCTCACACCTTGAGAAGAAAAAACAATTTCATCTAGATTATACATTTGAGTCATGTGTAACATTTCTATATTATCCATGTTGCATAAGAAAAAATACAAAAACCAAGAAAAATAAGAAAACTAAAAAATATATGCTTTGATTTGCCTTCATACTCCATCAGTTTTTTCTCTAGTGATGGATGCCATATCTCAGAATAAGTCCACTGGAATTATTTTAGATCCTGGTATTGCTGAGAATACATGTCATAATACAATATTGTTTTTGCTGTGTACAAAATTCTCTTGGTTCTGTTTACTTTGCTTTTAATCAGTTCATTTGTCTTTTCAGGTTTACCTGAAATCATCTTACTCATGCTTCCTCATAGCACAATATTATTCTATCACAATTATATATCACAGCTTCTTTAGCCTTCCCCATATTGATGGGCATCCCCTCAATTTCCATTTCCTTGCCACAATAAAAGTAGCTGCTATAAATATTATAGATATAGATATCTATGTTTGTGTGTGTCCTTTTATTTTTATCTTTGATCTCTACAGACCTAGGAATCATATTGCTAAATCAAAGGGAATGTCCAGTGTTATATTATTTTTGTCATAGTTCTAAATTTTTCTTTGGAATAGTTGAATCAGTTCACATTAAATGCATTGATGTCAATTTTTCTATATGCCCTACAACATTTGTTACTTTCCATTTCTGTCATATTAGCCAATTTGATAGTTTGAGCTGGTACCTCAGAGTTATTGTAATTTGCATTTCTCAAATCAATAGTAATCTAGAACTTTTTTTAATGTTACTATAGATAACTTTGTTTTCTTCTTTTGAAAACTCTCCATTCATGTCCTTTGACCATTTGTCAACTGGAGAATATTTGTGTTCTTATAAACGATTCAGTTTTCTATATATTTGAGAAATGAGATGTTTCTAAGAGAAACTTGATGTAAAAATTTTCAACACTCCTAATGAAGTAACAATTAGTATGCATATTTTGAATATCAAAATAATAAGGAACTAAATTTTCGCCAGAAGATTTTTGCATTATTTTGTGAGATGTTCAATGCAGGGTTCAGTAGTGAAGGATGTTCTATGGAGGATATCTTAAAGATATTTTTATTGCCAGGGAGATAAAGATTGTCACTGAACAAAAGGCCCAATTAATAAAAATCAACATTCTACTTAGAAAGATAGTTGAATGGCTGTGAACAATGAAATTATTTAATTCCCAAAGAAGTAAAATTCTAGATGTCTCAGAATCTACTGAAAAAGAAGATAATTGATAGGAAGAAGATGAAATAAATGAGCAATAATGAATTTTTGTCCTAAAAGCAGTTCCATAGAATAGTCTCAGAAAGATAAATGTAAACTAGTAATAAGACTAAGAATATGGTTTAATCTTAAACTCAGAGAAAGTTATAACCCGAGGACAACCTATATTCTCCATTGGTACCCCTGTCATATCAAGGGATGCAGACATAATATGTAGGGGGGGGGGTGGAGCCATGATGGAGGTTTAGTAGCAGCAAAAGCCTAAATTGCTTTGACAATCCTTCCAAATTTATTTTTTAAAAACTGCCTGTTTAAAAAAAAACACACAAAAAAATGCCTGAAAACTACAGGACTCAAAAATGAATAGCAAGAAGGAGCAAGAAGGCTCTCCCACTGAACTCAACATGAAAAGTAGTCAGAGAGAATTGATTTTTATGGGATAAGGTGGAACTTGAAGCAAAACTGCACACAGAGGAGTACTGGATGACCACCCATATACCTACTGCACTAAGTTCCACAATTGGATATAGGCAACTTTGGGATCCCAGGAAGGAGGCTACATCAGGAAAAGAGCACCTCAGACCCATCTTTGAAGTCCAAGGCCCTGGCACCAGACCTTAGTGAGGCCCAGAATTCCATAGCTCTGGGCCTATTCAAGCCTTCCCTGTCAAAGTACAGACCTAGCCCTAGCACAAAATAGCTCATCCTTTGGAAGATAACAGGAGAGGAGAGATATTAAGCAAGCATCTTTCAGAATTTCCAGTCCACAGGCAAAAAAAATGGCTTGGAGAATGAGCAAACAGCAACAGAAACAGTTAATACTTGAAAATTTTTATTAGAACAATCAGCAAAGCACAGAATCAAAAGGAGATGGTAATATTTACTGTAGCATCTATGACCCTGAGAGGGGTTAAAGCTACCTCACAGAATTCCATAGTGCCTCCCCCCCAGAATTCCAGGAGAGGAGCAACCACATACAAAACAACAAAACAAAAAGGCAATTGGTTCAAAGTTTGAAGAACTTTAAAAAAGAATTCAAAAGCCAAATGAGACAAGTTAAATGAAAGTGGGAAAAAGAAATGAAAGTAATACAAAAAGAAAATAACAGTTTAAAGAGCAAAATTAGTCAACATGAAAAAAGAGATACAAAAATCCAGTGAAGAAAAGAGTATTTTAATAAAAAGATTGACCTACTGGAGAAAGAGGCAAAAAAAATGAAGAAAAGAATATCATTAAAAGTAGAATGGACCAAATGGAAAAGAAGAATCAAATGGTCATGGAAGAAATTCAGTCTTTAAAAATTTAAATTTGGCAAATAAAAGCTAATGACTTCAGAAGACATCAAGAAACAATAAAACAGACATAATATGGAGACTCTATATTAAAAAAAAATATGGTACCACACAATTACAACTTGTACATGATGAGGAGAAAGGAGTAGGCCATGACCTATATAATTCAAGGGAGAAACCATATCGGAAGAATTTAGATTCATTGAAATATTAAAATAGTTAAAGATGGATGGTAGAGAGGAGAAACAGGAAACAAGGTGGTCAGTTAGGTAACTTTTACCCCCTGGGTCCTAACGTGGTACAAGAATATGGATTATTGTGTTCAGTTTGGAGCACAAAGTCCATGCCATTTGGGCACTGATTGAAATAAATAAGGATCTTTAACCTAGAGAAAAGGCAATTTAGTGGACACCTGATATTAACTTACACCCAAAACTTCTAGTTCTAATGTTTGATGCCAATGAGGACCAATTAAATCCCTCTTCAAAAAAAATCTATTAAAATACTTGCTACCACTTTCATGTCTTTTGTTAATTTCATATTCATGTTTTCTGAAGGTAAAGTCTGATAAAGTTGTGGCATGATAGTTGTGGCATGATAATCATGGGTTTCTATACTATTTATTTCTCAAATTTGAATCCTATCTTTTCCTGCTGTGTCATTCCCATAAGTCAATCTCTCTATTTTGAAATAACTTAATTCAGTGATTCCTGTTTTTGTCAATTTCCCTTAAGCATCCCAAATAATTTATTTTTTCCTTCATTCTTGCTCTCATGGGAATACTCTCCTCTTGAAATCTGAGAAATTATTTTTGAGGCAGTATGTTAATAGAGTATAATACTTCATATTAACTTTTTAACAAATGATATTTGCTTTTCTATAGCTATACCACAACTTAAAGCAGTTAACTTTTGTGCACCAAATCAGGCTGGTTGAAGAAAAATTTTTTCACATAATCATAGAATATCAGAGTTAAAACTAGAATATTCGAGTTAAAACTGTCCTTGGAGACTATCAAATCTAACTCTTTTAAGAGATAGAAATAACACATTAAGAGAGGATAATCCTTGACTCTGTCCCTCACAACTAGGACAGGGAAGATTCTGAGTTTTTCCTGAACTCATTATTCTCAGGTTACTTTGTTTTCATCTTAAAAATCCATTCACCTTAAATCATTCAATTAATTTCATTTTAGAAAATAATCATTAATCACCTATTATACACGAGACACTAATTCCATTTCAGTGTAATTGGCATCTCTACATAAAATGGAGGACTAGATTCTTTTTTCCCCTATTTGTTTTCTTAAAATCTCTGGTTTTTGCTTTCTGTCCTTGTTTAAATTTCCTTTAGTAAAGAAGATTGTAGAAAAAGTTGCCAATCTGATGGAATATATGACAAGAACAATGAACTTTTAGTTGTGCCCTCCTATGTACTTATTATTATATTTGTCCTTTTAATTATCCTGTTGACCTATTTAGTTGTCATGTTTTTGTTCTTTGTTTGAAGTCTTATTATGACACACATGCACAATATTCTTTAATTTTTTAAATAATTAAGACTATATGCTCTCTTCATTCCATGCCTTGGCTTTTATCATCCAATATGCCAGAAACTGCTTCCCTAATTCTTTGTCTATCAAATATTTACATATTACTTGCAATTCAACTAAAATGCCACCTTCTTTTTGAAACCTTACCCATCATATTAAAAACAGTACTTTCTTTGAAATTTCTAATCGACATTTTATTGATTTTGTTATCTTTTATAATGTGTTTGTTACATTATAATTCTCTAATACCTCCCTACTTTCCTCCTGTTCCCACACTATAGATGACATCATTTGGAAAAAAAAGATATATGTTTATAGGAAACTTTGTTAGGTTTATGTCTTTCTTTCTCTGGAGGTGGACAATATTTCTTTTGCTAGATGCAGTGTTCTCTTAGTTCTACTCATTCCATTCTTCATAATATCATGTTGAACTTTCCATATTCTATTAAAAATAACCTGCTTGTCATTTTTACAGCACTGTAGTATTCCTTCAAAATCATGTGACACAATTTGTTTAGCCATTACCTACTTGATGGTAGCCCCTCACTTTCCAGTTCTTTGCCACAACAATAGAGCTGCTTTAAATATTTTAGAACATATATGATTTTTTCCTCTGCCACCCTGATCATCTTAGAACAATCTTAATAATGGTATTATTGTATCAAAGAGTATACATAGTTTTATAACTTTTTAGTTATAATTCTACATTGCCCTAATAAATGGTTGGATTAGTTTATAGTTCCACCAATTGAGTGTCTAGTCTTTGTCAATGGTACTGCATTCTATTTCTTTGCAGTATCAAAAATTTTTTATGGTTACTACTTTATAATATAGTTTGACATCAATTACAGCAAAGCAATATTCCTTTGTATTTTTCATCAATTCTTTTGATATCCTAAATATTTAGTACTTCTAGATGATTTTTTATTATTGTTTTAGCTCTATAACATATTTTTGCATAATTTGATTGGCATGGCAATGAAAAGGAAATTAATTATGGAAGAATTGTCACTTCTTTTTATATTGGCTTAGCCTACCCATAGGCATTTAATGTTTTTTTTTCTAATTGTTAGAACTAACTTTATTTGTGTAAAAATATTTTGTAGTTGTGTTCATATATGTAATTCCAGTGTTCTGTCTTACTCAAGCGATTCTAGGTATTTTATATTGTCTAGAGTTATTTTAAACAGAGTTTCTCTTTCTATCTCTTGCTATTGGATTTTATTGGTAGCACAAAGAAATGCTGATCATTTTTTTGGGTTTGTTTTATATCCTCCAAATTAAATTTGTTAATTGTTTCCATGAGGTTTTGTTGGTTGATTCTCTAGGATTTTCTATATACTGTCATATCATCATCAAGAGGTATAGTTTTATTTTCACATAGCCCTTACTTGATTTTGAACATGAAGAATTGAAGACTCAATGAAACTTAGGAAGATTCCCTTAGGAAGAAAGTACCAGAGTCATGATTTGAAATCGTATCTTTTGACTCCAAAGTCAGCATTCACCCATTATATTGTGATCTCTCTAATTCAAATAACAATATGTAATTTTCAGTAGAGTTCCTTTTATTTAAATTCATTTAATTGAAGATCCCAAGCCTGAATGAGAGGGTATTGATGATAACATGGGAGACACAGTTCTAAAAAAATGAGTTCTCATTTTGGCCTTAAAAATGAATGTCTTTGGCAAAAATATTTCCTACTTCTAATCTTCTCTCCCTTCCCCACCAAAATGAGGAATTAAATCTAATTGACCATAAGCATTTCTTTCATGTCTAATATTTTAAGACTCTGCATTAAGAGTAAACAAAACTTTCTTACAGTAGTATTTATTTTTTTCTATATTTATCTAGAAAGACATTGTGGTATAGTAGTAAATTAGAATCATTCAAAATGCTCTGGGCATTAGGGTCTAATATAATATTGACTATGATATATATACATATACATGTATACATATATATGTAACATTATGTATATGCAGAATATAAATTGACTATGAATGAGATTCAGTCAAGATGATATGGGTCCAAATCTTGAAATTAAAGCAAATTGTTATAAGAACATGTTAAATAATCCATTTCCTTCCACATAATGTTCAAAGAGTATGCGTTGTTGAGTAGGCATTAATTGAAATGGGTAAAGGGAATTCCCTCATTCTGCATTCTATGGCAATGAAATAAAATGTCTTTATTAAAAAATACATAGCCAATGCAGTTTATAGCAAAATACTCAATGTCTAGTGCAAAATAATATGGTCTTAGGGGCTCAACAAATGCTCCTTGTCTGATTAGTTGATCTATTCAACTCATCCTCAACTAGCATTTCTAAAGGCATCCATTGTATAAGGCCTCACATTCATGCTATAAAAAACACACACACACACACACACAAAATGGGTTTTGAAAAAAAGTAAGATAAAGGAATGATTGCTCTACTAGTTCTGCTAATAATTCATTATATGACTTACAGTAAATCACCTTATTTCTCTAATCCTCAGTTTTCTTGTTAACAAAATGAAGGAATTGAACTAGATCAACTCTAAAATAAATTTCCACCTTGTATATTTTGTGTTCTATATTCTAAAAGATGAGAGGAGGAAGACTTTAGAACAAATAGCTAAAAGGGCTTTTCTTCTAAGAAAAACATATTAGATTTCTACAACTAAAATTCTTTGTTCTAATGTCTTTCTGAAATTGCATGATTCTTGGTTCTATGGTCCCTTTCAGCTCTAAAATGTCATATTCTATATTCTAGTCTCTTGCTTCTGACAATTTTACCCTCAAGTTCCTTCCAACTTTGATGTTCTGCCTTCTTACATTTATGAAAGGGTTAGGATCCTAAGAAGCTCAACTGTAACATTTGAACTAAACTTTGAAGGTCTTTCAGCTCCAGCATCCTGGTCCTGTAATTCTTATTCTCTAAGACTAGTAAATACAATAATATTTATGTGGACAGATAATACAGAATTACCTACAGAAATACTTTAATCCATTTGTAGATAAATGATTTAGGCTGACAGGGAAAGCTCTGTAGAAATAATCATTTAAATAAATCTGCATAATTATTTCCAGTAGCAAAAATATATAGAAAAAAATTAATCAGGTTGGATTCTGGGCTGTAATTCATGGCTTGATTAGATTTTCCAAAAGCGCTACTAAATTTGCTATGTCCTCAGTAACAAGGTATGCATTTAGTTAGCACTGTTTTTCAGTATTCTAAATGAGCTGTCAATTATTTTGACAGATGTGGAAACTAGATATGACAAGTAGGGGGACCCAGGTTATAATTAGCTTCCTCTAGGCATCATTGAAAATCAATCTTCTTCCCATGGAACCTTCGATATACGAGCATTCTATCAGAATTTCTCCTTTCATTCTTTTATGGTTCATATTTAAACTTAATACCCTTCCCCACATTCCAATGTTGGTAGCATTCTTTATGGTCTTCTTTCAAAGCATAATCTTTCAGGACTTTATAGGCATTATTGAACTTGGTAAAGACTAGAGTAATTTCAGATGAAGGCATTCGGTTAAAGTTATTGATTTTGTGGTTATCGCTAAGCTTCGATTAATGGAAATAATGAATCTTATGAAGTGGTCAAATTATTCAAATTAATTCAACCATTGAGCTAGAATCCATTACCATATTATATAATTATTACAGAATATAGCAAATAGGAACACATGTGAACAATTCATGGGCTTCATTATTCACACTAATGGGACCTAGCTGTACCCTTGTAGTAAGTCAATTGACTCTCTCTGGAAATCAAGAGGGGGAGTTTCCTCTTTTCTACAGACTCAAGCAAATTGTTATGGAAACTCTGCTCCATTGGAGGTAATATATGGTGAGTAGAGATGTAACTAGAAGGAAAAAAAGACCTTGAATTATTCTCTTAGCTTTATTATCTGACAACAATTTAATATTATGCAATTTGATCTTTCTGAGCCTCAGTCCTCTCATCCATAAAATAGGAATAATAACTAAGCCTACTTCAAATGTCCACTACCTATTTTAAGGGAGAAGAGAGTTTTTTGGTCAAATATATTAAAAGGTGGTTGCCAGGGGAAATTTCACCAATTAAGGAATGACCTCAAGTCAAAATTAACTTTATGGAAGTTTATTTACAATTAAGAAGAGAGAGAGGAAATAAGGACATGAGACTCGAACACAGTAGGTAAATTACTATGATCCTCTAATTAATCCAAGTAGATCTAATTAACCCTCAGCTGAGAGTCAGAGACCCAGAGGCCCAGAGGTGAATGAAGCAAAGCTTCATTCATAAAGTCTCTATTAAAGGGAAGTTTCTTAAGAGAAGTTCAGGAAGATTTAGTCTTTAAACTCACCGCATAGATTTCTTAAGAAGATATTGAAAGCAGTCTCACCCAGGTCTCAGAGTTCCAGCCAGCACTCCTCCATGAACCAGGAAAGCTAGAAGACTCCAGCAAAAGACCTTCACCAACAGCCTTCTTCTCCAGAAGACTTTCTCTACAGCAGAAGACCTCCTCCTTTTAAAGGGGTCACTTATGCTTCACTTCCTGTGCCTCCCTCCCAGTTTGTGTGTCCAATCACAACAGACACTTCTCTTAGTACGCCTAAGGGGCAGTCAGTCGATTCTGATTCATCACCCACTATAGCACACATGGGTTATGGGCCTCCCAAAATTGGAGGTTCTCTGACCTTTAGTGATTAAATCTAAAGATGGGTAGTGTAGACTTAATCTAATTATCACACTATCTAACTCTGAGGAAGATGTTTAATTCCTTTGGCCATCAGTTTCCTGAATTGAAAAAATGGACAATATTAAAACTAATTATTTAAGGTTGTTATGATGATCAAATGAGATAATTTGAAGCTTTTAGCAAAACTTTACTCACTATAATGTTAATTTTTCTTCTTATTGATTATTACTACAAAAAGCTATTATAAAGGATAAAGTAATTAATATATAGAGAAACTCTCTCTTCATCTATATATATAAATATATATATGTATATATACACACATACACACATATCTACATATGTGTGTGAATGTGGGTCTATATATGTGTATTCCCTTTAAAATCAAAATGAGGGGGCAGCTGGGTGGCTCAGTGGATTGAGAGCCAGGCATAGAGACAGGAGGTTCTGGATTCCAATCTGGCTTCAGACACTTTCTAGCTGTGTGACCCTGGATAAGTCACTTAACCCCCATTGCCTAACCCTTACCACTCTTCTGCCTTAGTATTGATTTTAAGATAGAATACATGGTATTGATTTTAAGATAGAAGATAAAGGTTAAAAGTAATGAAATCAAATTGAAATGAGCAGGAGCAGATTAAAACCTATGGCTAATAGCTGTCTTCATTACACTGGGAAATAGGGGAAATATTGAAAAAAATGATTCTGTTAAAAATATCTTTCCTTAATAATTCATGGTTCACATTTTAAAATGAAAAAATATGGTATTCTCAAATTGGAATGTATTATAGAAATCATCTAGGGCAGTTCCCTCCTTTTGAAGTGAAGGAAATTACAGCCTTTAAAAGGGAATTATTGTGGCCAAGGTATCACAGAAAGTTAAGTAGTAGAGTTGGAACTAGAAACCGGGTCTCTTCACTCCTAAGTCTAATATCCTTTCCACTAGAGTCCAGAACTGTGATGGTATTATCCATGGGTGTCATTTCTTCATAGGTGTGTATCACAAAGTATTTATATACTATCTTCTTTTGGAGTTATTATTTGTGTTATCCCAAGACTTAAAGAATGTTCTTGCTGTTACAATTTACTCTGCCTGATGGCTTGCACCACACATCCTGCTATAGGGAACCTAAACAAATGTCTGATTAGAATTCTCCATATTATTTTCCACCAGAGTGCATTCTAGTCCTTGTAGATTTAAAATTCATATTCAATAACCCCAGGTATTATAGTTTATAAGATTTATTAATAATCACTTGAAGTAGAGGAAATAAAAAGAACAAAAGTAAAAGCCTGAGTAAAGAGAAGTTTTCCCAACCACAATAGTGGGAGAAGAGCAAGCGAGAGCAGGGTTACAGAAACTTTATCTGTAGATAAAGATGTAGAAGGGGCCTAAACAGCTTTCTAGTTCCTAACTTTAAATTTATTTATGACGAAACACAGACCAAAGATTTTAAGTTATTTAGCCAAGATCATAGATGTAGTTCACAAGCTGAGAACTGCAGTCAGATCTTCTTATTCCATATTCATTCTTCACTACACTGCACCATCCTGATGCTGGAAATTCAGTGTTATTTATGCATTGGCAATAAAATTATCACAAAACTCATGCAAGATTAGAAATGATATGTGGCCTAGTAAGTCTGGAATTACACATGCATATGTATATAGTAATACATCTGTACATATGTGCATATGGATACATAAATATACATGTATATTTTCACAATTATTTATGTATATATACATAATATCACCATTTCTAGATTTCTATCTTTATACACATCTATCTAGAAATTCATCTCTTTATACATATATATGTATGTATGTATGTATATATATATATATACATATATATATACACACTCTCTCTCATTTCTTTTTGAGAGAAGCACATCAAAAATATCTTGTAGATTTTTTTTTCAATGAAAAATCTAGATGTCTCAGGCTGTTATATTATGGCCAAAAGCTCATTGAAAGGTAGAAAAATTCAGTCATAAAGTACAGATTCTTTATTTAAAGCTGGAAGATATCCATCTATTTGGGATGACTTGAAATGCTGGCACCAGCCATTAGTTTTCCACTTCATGTTCAGCATTTGTAGAGCAGATTGTAAGTTTCTAAATGTAATCTATTCCTTTTAATCAGTCCTTGCAGTAGAGATTTGTAAATTAAATGGGTAGGTATAAGTTGAATAAAATATATGAACCCGGTTCATGAGTGGCAAGAATAGATATAATTTGAGATCAGATATGCCCCTATCCCTTCTTCAAGAAGGTTTTTTTGCCTCTTTTTTGGAAAGCACTAGAACGATCATGGGAAACCTATTAAATGACTAAATGAGTGAAGAAAAGAAGATACAGGACTTCTTGTGCCGAATGGTTTCTACTTGTTTCTAAGAGGGGCATTGAGCTAGAATTGTATATATCTGCAACCCCTCAAATATGCATTGTCTAGGGACAAAATTTGGGGGGTTTAGAACAAAAACTTCACTAAATGTCCTTATTTGACAACTCATAACCAAAATTTTCTGGGATAACTAAGATGTGTAATGCCTTTCCTAGTGTCTCACAGCCAAATTGTGACAAAAATAGAACATAGTAGATATTTCTGCAATTATTATTCATAATAAACACAATTAAAATTGTATTCATTCTTTATTTCATTCTTTATTCATTTGTCTATCTTTTTTGTTTATTTGAATTTAAAATTAGGTAGCTCTTTTGATTTGCTTCTCAAAAAAGAGGAATCTGTTCAGCATTAAAATTCTAGTGGAATTTGAGTGTTTGAGTAAAACTTCATATCCTTAACTCACAAAGTAGGGTGGGTATGTTTTAAGCCAGGATACTGTGAATCAGACCTGGAGTATTTTGAGTTATCTTTCTCCCCATGTGGATTATTATGAGACCTAAATTTGAAAATTTATGGCAATCATTGTGTAAAGATAGCATAAAGATCAGCAGTGCTAGAGGAGATTTGACACTCTACAGAATTTTCTTTCAAACTGTACTATTGCAGGTATTGCTTTTAGTGCCTTGAAAGTATTTTTCACAAGAGCTATTTAGTATATATTTTAAGCTGCATATCTTAATGCTCTGGTTTGGGGTGATTTCTTGCCCCAAATGTGCCACCATGACAGAGCCAAAAACTTTGCTACTTTAGAACAAAGGATACTAGATCAAATGGGAAAGAAAATAACCCAATCATTGTTTATGTTTATTTTATTTTGTATTTACAGATTTTATAATTTGAGAGATTAAGTTTCAGTTATTTAGAACTCTCAAGCATATGGGATGGGTGCAAGTAGGCTCCATAATATTACCCCTAAGGACTTAAATATAATAAGTATTACAAAATGCATCTTCAAAGATATGTATAATCATAAAAGAAACTGAGTGGGTTTATATCCTTTGAGTGAGGAATAATGAAAGAAAAGTAGAAAAGTTAGATTGGCATCCAGATAATATTATAAGACATAGGGAAACTGCTCAATTCTCTTAAGCAAATATGGGAAAGTAATGGAAAAGAATAACATATGATGAGAATAAATTGAATTGTCTCCACCCGTTGAGGGAATATTTGTACTTATGTGATCACAGATCTATCAATGAAAGGAAATCAAAATTCTTTACCTAGATGTCAATAATAATGATGTATTTTATGAGTAGAATCTCATATCTGCATTGTAAAATTATATACACACAGTATATACACATTTTAAAATTGTATACTATAATTATAATTATAAAAATAACATATATTCAATCAGAAAAAAAATAAGTCTGCCTTCTCATTCTCCCACCCTACCTCCTCTTCAGAACTAAAGAAAAAGTGTAGGCTCCTCTTTGGTCTGCAATTCCTATCCTGGTTATTCATCTGTAAGCAGAGTTGCATTTTAGAACTAAGATCTTATTCTACTCATTTCATCTGAGCTAAAAATCCTGTTTCTTGTTTCTGACCTTCCTTCTTTCTCAGTATAGGTCTTCTTTTCAGTTTTCATTCTGCTATCAGCCTGTGACCAAAATGAAGTAGTAGGTGACAAACCTCCCAGTCTGCACCTATGTTGCACTGCCCTAATATGGACTCTGAGATGGCTCTGAAATATTTCCATTTCTGAGTGCACAGCTTCTCTTCAAGAGACGGAATGCTTGCTCCTGGCATGTTCCAGGTCCAAAACCATTACAAGTGTGCGAAGAACTCTTAATCTCTTGTCCTGTGCCAATCAGAGTGGAACAAAAGACTCACTGTAATTTTTTTTTCTGTTTCCCCATAATGATTTGTTCTGATGAATTTTCTTGTTCTCTCTGGGGAAGTTTTGTGGACATTGCTTCTTGGTCTGCATTTTTTCCCAATGAACTAAATTAAATTTTAATAATCAGCATAATAACTTGTCCCTGGCCATTCCCTATAAGAATAGGTCCTTTTCAGAGATGAAAGGGTTTCATGAACCATGTAGTTAAATCTGCTTCTGAAAAAAATTCCCCTAGATCAGTCTTGGCAAAGTATTGGCACCCGTGCCCAGCCAGCACTCAGGGAGTTGCTCTTCTTCCCCTCTTCCCAGTGCCCAAGGACATTTTTGCATGCCCTGGCCCTCTGCCTAGCCTCCCAAACCAAGCACTTCCTCCCTCTCCTCTCTAGGGTAATTAGAGGCACTCAGAGAAAGCTTGAATTTGCCCTCTGGGCGCTTGAAATCAAAAACTTTGCCAATGCTGCCCTAGATGATATATCAAAGACATGGTCATCTCTTCTTTCCCTGAAGAACTTTCTACAGTGTGAACCTACTCCCTCTTAAGTCATCCTATTCCATGTTTAATCATTCTAATTATTAGGGTCAGATTAAGTTTCTTTATGCCAAGACTAAATTTTCATCCATCTTATTACTTCCAGCTCCTTCACCTCTCGAACCTAATGGGGGTTATAACTTCTACTCTGTGCTAAACATTTCTAGCCTTATCAAGCAATCCTCAGATATCTTGAATTCCATGCTCTTTAAAATCAGACTTGTCTTTTCCACCTCATCAATTCCATTTTACAAACTTGCTCAAAACTGATCACAATATTATAGATAGCATCTGGTCAACACAGAGTAGAAGAGAGAAAAATGAGTCCTTATTTCTCAACACTATTCTTCCACAAAATCAATTAAAAATTGAACTTGCTGTCTTGGCTACCAGATCGCATTCTAATCACATTAAACTTGTAGTCCATTAAAATGTCAATACAATACAAATAATTAGAAATAGGTAAAGTTATAAGGATTTAAAGAAATAACTTGTTAAAGGAAGTTGCTTTTTAAAATAACTTTTATCTTGGTATCCTAGCAGCTAGCAGAGTGCGTTCGTGGATTAACTAACATGTTCTTCTTTAATTAATTCAATTAAAAGTGATGATCATAGAGAAAGGGGCCTGATTTTTTTCATGTAGTTTTAAGTTATCTAAGTGTCAAAATGCCCAGAAGTATACCTATGTTTGGAAATGAACCAATTCAAGGTTTTAAAACTATTCAATAAAAACTACATTTTATAATCCGTGTAGCTTTATTTCTGAAATATTTTTCTTCTTAGGTGTGATGTATATGATATCAAGTCTTTGAAGAAGACTTGAAAAGGAGCAGAAAGGTTCATTATTTTAATTTTGAATCAAAATTCATTGACAAGTTATAAAAATAATGGAATATTATTGTGCTATAAGAAATAATGAAATTGAAGTTTCAATAAATATATGTTAAGCAACTGCATTTCCAAAGTGCCTGTGCTAATTATTGGTTGCACAAAAGCAAAAAGATAAAGTATTCCCCAACCTGAAGGAACTGGCATTCTTTTGAGGGGTGTAAAATGTAAACAGATTACAAAAACAAGATAGTTTTAAAAGGAAGGAAAAAAAAAGGTTTCATAATGAAAAAAATCCTGTAATGATAAGAATTTAAGATAGGCTTACAGGAAGATAAAGGTTCTAAGAAATGGGGATAAGAAAGAAAGTTGTTTCAATACTGGGGGATAATATGGCTGGAAGTATAGATAAAAGAGATAGTATGATAATTTCATTTCTTTGGCTAGAGTGACATGATCATTGAGCAAGTGAAGGTGTTAAGAAATCATTCTGCATAATTAGCCTAGAGCTTCACTATAAAACAATTAGGCATTTGTATATTAACTTAGAAAGATTGACAGATGGCATGGCTAAATTAGATTTCCCATTTGGATTTCCCATTCTTTCCTTCATAAAAATAGTTGTTTATATTTACATAGGAGAAAAGCAGTGTGGATATATTTACAGAGCATCCTGATAGTGAGGAAAGACTACATTAACCATGAATTCCTTTATTGGAGAATTATAGACTCATTTTCAAAGAATTCTATAGTAACCAAGAGAAACATGGAAAGATTTTTAAAAGGGAATTATCAGTCATAGTATCCATGAGAAAGGGAATGTTAATTGTAGGAGTTTTGGCTGTAACAACAGGCTATTTGATGACATTAACATGGGAAGCACAGAGAGAGCAGACACAATGATTTAGGATGGGACTAGCTGGCCATCCAGGAAGAAATACAAACACAAGTCACAAAAGGGTTAAACACTTATTTTTGTTTTTTTGAGCAATTTATTGAAGACATTTTTGTTGAAATTATGAGTATTTAAACTGCAAATTACTGTAGGTAGAATAGAGATACTACTGTACTGTCTGAGAATTAAGGCTATGATAAATTTCTATTTCTTTATTGTCCATTTCTGTCTAGAAGAAATGCTCTATATTTTTTCAGATTCATTGATTTGCTAGCACATGTGGGACTGATCTACTTAGAAACTTAAAACTTTCCTAGGTGGTGTCAAAATGAGACACTGATATGATTAATTAATGAGAAACTCCATATATTACCCAAAAAAATCAGGTCTATATCATCCCTGAGTTCCCTTGAGCCATGCATAAAATATATATTATTAAATATCCAAAATAATTCTATTATGTAAATACAAATGAATGTCTTCCCTATCTTTAAAGACAGAATGAAATAATTTAAAAAGGCTAGATGATTCAGAATGAAACTGATATAGCATAAGATATAATTTTTTCCAAGAATTGCTCTTTTTTGTATTAAGTCAAACAAATGAACAAAATGTTCTTAAAAACCTTTAATTTTGTGATTCTATTTATTAGGTATATATTATACATCAAATTGTGTTAAGCATTTTTCAGAATGTATGAAATCCTGACTTCTAAAAACTTACGATTTCATTCATCAGAGCAGAAATACTTGAACTTTTTTAGTCATGTTCTTCTTTGGAAGTCTGATGAAGCCCTTGAACCCCTTTTCAATTAAAAATTATAATAATAATAATTGGAGGAAATTTTTAGTATTAGAGGCAAATAAAATCCATTATTTTGTTTTCCCTTTCAAAATTATGAGCTGTCTGAAATCTATCCACAAACCATGAAAAAAACATTATGACTACTAACCTAAGCACAATCCTAGATTAAAAAAAATTATTTCTACATTGATAAAAGTAAGCATGCATTTTTCCTCCCTTAAGGAAATCAAAATTCATAATGCCATAAAAGAGTTAAGCACTTTATTATCTTTATCTTTGCGTTCATATCCTCACTTTTTATTTCCTGCCTATACTCATGATGTTGAAAATAATGCAGCTGCTCACTCAGGGGAGGTAATGAATTCCAACACAGGTGTTCTTCATTGCATTGTATAATCGAAGTCCCTATTTTCAAACCTACTCTGTCTTTTATGGCACATTAAATCTACCATCCATTTGGAGAAAATAAGAGGTTTATTAGTGCTTCATGAACTTATGTGAGTGCAGCCATCTAGTAAAAGGAACTCCGTAAAAGAGGGGTTAATAAAAGGGATTAATACTAGAAGAAAGAGACAACCAGAGAAATGAGGCAATTTTTAATCAAGGAAAATTTGACTTTGACAGATAATGTAATGTTTCCATCTGAACTTTACCTTCTTCTATTCCCCCTCGATCTTAAATATCCATTAAATTCCAGGATTGAGATTTATACATAGTAATTTCTTATTGCCTTAATGAATGCCAATACATATATCAAATATTCAGTAATTGATTGTGGAATCTGTAAAATACATTTAAAAGCATGAGGAAAAGCATGTTGAGGGATTAGGATTATGCTTGTGAATTAAATGCTATGATGAACACCAGGGTGAGGAACCTTCCTTTACAAAGCAAGTTCTTGCCTTCTTTTCAACTTTAGTTTTTTTTTTTTTCTAGTCTAGAGAACTGAAAGGCTGTGACTTGCCCATAGTTCCTTAAATAATATGTGTCCTCTTGACTTTGAGGCTGGTACACTATACACTATCCCACACTGCCTCTATGTTGGTAATTAGAATATAAAATAAACAGATTTTTAAAAAAAATTCATCTTCAGATATTTTATCTGCTATGAGAGAGAATTCTAAATTCCAATCAATCCCATGCTATTGCATCAATACTTTGTCCCCATCACTCTTCTAGGCAATGTTTGAGAACTTAAAAGTGGCTAAAGTCCTTTAAAAAGGACTACTACAAGAAGATTAAAGGCACACAAGGCAAGGGGCTAATTGAAACTTTAAGATCAAATCTGAAAATGAGTGAACGATAAGAAGAGGATATCTTGTTGCCTGTTGAAGTCAGATAAGTATTCACAATGGCCTGATATTGTAATTACATACTAAAGGATTGTTGAATAAACTGATTTATTTGTAAAGAGTATGTACTTGAAGTGTATGATAGGACTGGCTTTGGTGGAAAATAATAGGAAAGATAAAACATGCAGAGGGAAGGCAGACACTGAAACAAAAATTAGAAAGTTTATTCAGGGAAGTAAAACAAAATCAATAAAGTTTGAAAAATATTAATGGAATTTCCATCCATTTATTTAAAATATTCTCAAATTTTGATGTTTATAGTTTTCCTTGATGATTCTCCAAAGGAAGAAAATTGAACTCTATTTGATGATATGTAATGAATATTTATTAGATGGTTAGATAGGTGGATTTTATGTCTATTACACATAAAATTAAAAGCAATGGAGAATTGCCAGTTGTCCAGATAATGAGGTGTCAGTCTACCTTATGCTCCAAAGACTCAGATATTCCCTCAGTATGACTCTTCCTCTTCTAATGATAATAGATGTAAGATTTCTCATCCTGTCAAATTCTTGTCCATGATTTACTATATAACTATTTTAGAGTATCTACCTAAACTTATATTAACATAAATTTAGAAAGAAATATTATAGCATGGCTAGCAATACCCGTAGAAGGATAGAAGTTTTACAGTTTTTTTTTTATATTTGTTCACAAAATCTTAGTGGAGTAGGCATAGCAAACACTATAGTTAATTTATTGTATCAATAAGGAAACAAGTTCAGAAAGATGAAGCAGCTTACCTAAGGTCACATAGCTCATCACTGTAAAGCTAGGACTCAAATTAAAGTCTTTTAGCACAAGATCTGTTCGTGTTTCAATACTAACTGCCTCACAAGTACATATTTGTATAACACTCAAGGTGACCATTTGTCACAACTCATTTTTGCTACATGATTAGCCCATCTCCTTCTCTGGATATACAAGGCCTTAGTGAGGTATAATGCTACGTCTCATATTTAAAGTATTACTAGTAAGGTACTATATGTATTTATCAGCATGAGTTTTCCCATTACCAATGAATTATTTTCAATTTTAAAATTTCTGAGTTCAGGGTAGTTACATACATGTAATCTCACTGTGAGAACATTATTCTATGTGTATATATATATATATATTCAAATGCATTTTGCTTCATAAGAATTTCGCCTATTTCTAAAATGCTTTCTAACTATTTGAGTCTAGGGTGATGGAGATGGGAATTTCCAAGGAATTAGAGATAACTAAAAGAGTTCATTTTTAGGACATAAAAGGATTTAAAGAAAAGAAAATGTTTGTGTAGCATAGAAAGCTTTTTTGTCACATTCATATTTTATTATAATTGATAAGGTATTGAAATAAAATTATGACTCAGCACCAATAATGTGATTTCAAAACCTGTCACATATTCATTTTCATGTTTTCTGCTTTGCAATGGAAAACAAATATCCAAATTAGAAATTAGAATAAAAAATGAAAAAATACATTGTTATAAAACATAAATGAACAGATATTTTCTGATTCTTTTTAATTTAGAGTTAGCTCACGGACAAAATGAGGAACTAAAACAGAAATACTAAAATCGTGCATATCTGTTTCACCATGTGTCCCCAAACTGAGCCACATTAAAACAAATCTTTGAGTTTAGAGTATTAAGAAAATTGCTACTTTTAGATTCTCTGGTTTTCTGGATGCTTATCATGGAGGAGATATTCTAGGAAAGTGATGGTGAACCTTTTGGAACCTTTGAGGAACCCGTGTGTCCCACCACCCTACATTGAGGGAGGTGCTTTGCTCCTAGTGTGTTATTGAAAATTTGGGTATCCTTGAACTACATTTCCATGAGCCTACAGGCTTTCTGTCTTGCATCATGACATAGACAGTTATGTAATGATGTAGGCAGGAAGATAAAATCAAGTGACTGGACTGGCCCTTCCTCTGACCAGCATGGTGACAGCAGGTAATAGCGGGTCATTAAACGGACATAGCTAACATAGCATTTGGCTTCATTTTTCTGATGGCTACCAATAAATCTTTTAAAACCATAATATTTTAAAGCTATCTTTTTATATTCATTTTATTTCTTACACTAGCCAGATTTGGGGGGGAGGCAAAGTGAGGGGGCTGCTGCCCCAGCCCAGCAGGGAAGGTGGGGGAAGCCTAGGTAGGTGGTTCAGAGACCCAGTGCTCCTCCTCCTGTGTTTGGGGGGTGAGGTCAGGTCCAGGGCAGGGCATGGGTGCCCAAAGTGAGGTGTGCCATAGACTTGCCATATCTAGTGCTATGGAAGAATAATGATTTGCAATTATGAGATGTTTTAATTAGATATTTTAAAATATAATTTTAAAAAAGAGTTGAAAATTCTCCTTATTTTGTAAAGAGGAGCACTGAAAATAGAAAGTTAAATGCCTCAATCCAAGGTCAACTACTCATGAGTGAAAGGAATTGAAATGACATGAGTGTTCTTACTGCAAGAGCAGATCTTTAAGGAAGAACAAGTAGATAGTAAAAACTGGCTATATCCATTTGGAAGACATGAAGGGAAATACAGAAACTCCACTACAGTTTGGAATGGAAGATTGAAGGAAGAACTTCATATTCTCTAGAGATAACAAGAACAAAATCAACAACAAAATAGATATAGAAATGGGGCAGTAATGAGAAATAAATATCATATTAGTAAATACACATTATAGCAGGAATACAAGATAGCATTCAGGAACAAATGACTGATGGTGCAAAGGGGGTAGCATTCATCCTCAATGAAGTGATGGTGAATTTGGAAACTTAATGGTGAATTTGGAAGATATAGTGGACACGACGAGAATTATTAAATTAGTTGGAAGGAATATCATAAATTGATATATTAAAAATAAATTTCCCTCTTCTAGTACAGGTGAACACATATAAGTAACCATGAAATGTTTATTTTAATGATGCCTTGATCTACTTGTAGGTTGAAAATGAGTGAAAACTGTAATGATCCTACTTTAAGAATGGAATGTATAATCCTAAAATTAGCTGGAGTGACTGGGCTATTGGCAGGCAGCAGGGTCCCCCCTGCAGCTCAAATGGGGTCAGAATCAGCCAGGTCAGCATACATATGTCTCTGGTCTACAACAAATAAACATTTGTGTTGTTTCAGTGAAGATTTTTATACAAAATGCTTCCTCTCTCTCTTATAACACCTTGTACTTTGACTTCCTAAACTTTGTCAACAGTTTTGTAATTACTCAAATTCAGAGTTGGAAGGAATCTTAGAAGCTATATAATCAAACTTAGAAGTGAGTCTTCTTTACCATAAGACCAAGAAGTGACCATTCTGGATAGGTTTGAAGTTTCTTCTTAGGGGAATTTCACTGTCAACCAAAGCAGTTTATTCTTTTTCAATAAGCTAGGATTGTTAGAAAGGATCCCCCCTTAAAGTAAACCTAAATTTTCTTCCTTTTAACTTTATCCAGTACTCCTGGTTCTGACTTTTGGAACCAGGAGAACAAGGCTAATACTTTACCCAAAGGATATCTCTTATACTTTTTGAAGACAGTTCTCATTTACCCTTATATCTTCTCTTCTCAAGGCTAAACATCTTGACTTTTTTTCAAATTATCCTCTTATTTCATGGCTTTAGGACCTTCAACAACTTTATCATTTCCCTCTCATTTTGTTCTAGTGCACCAATGTTCTTATTTCAAAGTGGTACCATAGCAGAATACAGTACTCCAAATTTGTTCTCATCAAGACAAAGGAGAGTAGTTTTATGTTCTCTTGATTCCTTTATTATCATACCACACTGTTGATTAATATTGTGCTTTAAGTCAACTAATATCCTCAAATGCTTTGTAAAATGGAATGTTGGATAGTCATGCTACTCCTATCTTGTATATGTGGAGTATTTTTTTAATTCAAGGGTCATGCATAACATTTATAAAATTTCATAATTGATTTGTATCAATACTAATCTGTCATGACTTTTTTTGAAACCTGTCACCCAATATGGTTACTGTCACTCTTAGATTTGTATTATCTGCAAATTTGGACAATACTCTAGACATGTCTTTAGAAAAAGGTACCTATGAATTTGTTTAGTAACATTAAGTGAAGACCAATTCTTTGGGCATTCGGTTACATATAAATTTCCATGTGAACATTGAGTCATTAATGGCAATGAGTTTGGTCTAACCATTCAGCTTGTACTGAAGCTACCAGTTTTAAAATGATCAATGAGTCAACATATTGTGTTTTAGTAACTGACACAATTAATGACAAGCTAAAAAAAAACAAATTATCTTTTCATCTTTTCCCTTTGAATATCAGTGCACCCTAAAACTGAGAAAATCTAAACTTGACCCAACCTTCAGATTTCTTTCTTTTGTTTCTGTTTTAAAGCTCAATTTTTATATATTGTGAGAGAATTGATACTCCTTTCTCAAATCATATCCATGGGAACTTACACAATTCTCTGTTTTAGTTTATTGCATGATAACAACCACACTAATTATATAGTATTCTGAGTCCAATACAAACTACTACGAGACTCTTAATTAGCATTCCTTGAACTCTAAACATAAGATCATAATATCAGAGCTGGAAATGATCTTGATACTATATAGTCTGACCCATTTACTCTACAAAAAATGGAAGCTTAAAAATTTTAATTGATTTTCCTACACCATACAGGGGCCAAGTTAGGATATTTGATTCCATGTCTTCTGACTGACTTGAATTCATTTTCCCCACCATATCAAGCCTCCTGCCATTTTAAAGGACATAAATTAGACGTTATATGAAAAAAATGTTCAATTATTTATGCTGCCTATCATCATCATCTTATTATTAAATATAATGGTGATATGTGTAGACATATATAGTATTTAAGGTTTGTCTCTCATTTTTCTCATGAATTACCTTACTTGATCAAATTGAACTTAATCCTATTTGACCACTCTTCAATACTAAATATTGACGACAACTTTCTCCTCCTGAATTGTCTCTCTGTGATACTACTCTCTCTGTTGATTTTGCTTTTGCCTTTTTAACTGCCTTTGCGAAGTCAACTTTGCTGGCTCTTCATATATTACATACATATTAACTGTGAGTTGACCCTCAGGCTGTATCCTGAAACCTTATTCTCTTTTCTTTTCTCATTGTAGAATCTTATTTGGTGGTCATATCAGTTGCCATGAATGCAATTATCATCATTTCCATTGATTTTTCAAATCCACTACTAGTCTCTCTCCTGAGATGCAGTCATTTAGAATTTATTGCCTATTGGACACTTCAAACTGATTGTATTATAACTATCTCAAATTCATCAGGTCTAAAATATTGGTTATGATATTTCTCAGAATTTTCCAATTGTTCTCAGGAAGACTACCATTCTCCTAGTCCCCCCAATTTGCAACTTTGATCTTGACTCACATTCAAATTAAGCTCCATTTCCAATCAGTGGTCAAATATTATTTCTATCTTCATGACATCTCTCATATGTGTCCCTTTCTCTCCACTCAGCCACCACCTGAGATAAGACTTTTACTGCTTTTCATCAAGACTAAAACAAAATTCTCATAATTGAATACTTAGCCTTTATTCCACTGATGATGATGATGATAGCTAACATTTATATAGTGCTTGCTATGTACCAGACATGTCATTTGAACTTCACCGCAACCATGGGAATTAGATATTATTATTATTCCTATTTTACAGATGAGGAAACTGAGAAAATAGAGGGTATAACTGGCCCAAGGTTGTACACCTAGCAGATGGCTAAGGCTCAATTTGAACTCAAGTTTCCTTGATTCCAAGTCTGATGCTCTCACCCTTGTACCAGCAACCTGCCTCTAATCAATTTTTATTCACCAAAATAATGTATATATATATATATATATATGTGATTACAGAGAATTTCTGTTTTACTCCCCCTACCACAATTCAAGAAATTCTAGTAGCACCCTCTAGGACCAGATAAAAACCTGGGAAAATTTTTCATGAACTGAAACAAAGCGAAAATTCAGGAGAATAGTTCTTACCATCATCATGACATTGTAAAACTAAAAGGCTTTGAATGACAGAAAATTTAATCAATGGGCTAACTAATCATGATCCCAAAGCAACAGCAATGAAGATTGCTATTCTCCTGAAAGAGAAGGGATAGGCTCACTGTAGAGAATGAAGCTTAAAATCTTGGATATGACCAATATGTGGAATTATTTTTACTTAATTATAAGTATTCAGTTCAAAAGATTTCTTTTCTCTCACACCTTTCTTCCCAGGGAAGAAAATATAAAGGAGAGGAAAATAAATGATTATTTCTGGAAAAAATGAATTTAATTTAAAAAAAGAATAAGCATCCCATGATGATAAACATAGAATGTTACTGAGCATTATGAAGAGTATTAGAATTTCCCAGTCTAATTTTGGAAAAAAAATCCATCATATTTTTTAATGTTTTGAAAATCCCTTTTTAAAAATTCTTTATTTCTGACAAAGGAATACAAAAACAGATAAAATATAATATACGTATATTAATATATTTGTACTTGTATTTATATATGTGTTTATTCATATACATATACATATGCATTAGTAAATATTTATAGCTACAGCCTATATACATATTATTTATATTGCATATACACTTATATTTGTATATAGGCTAGTATCAATATCACATTTTTCCTGTACTTTTTATCTTTTTTTTGGCAGATACAATTTTTTTCTTTTTTTTCTGATATGATCTGACTTGCCATTAACTTGAAATATTTCTATTTTCTCAATCTTTATTTGCAATCACATTTTCTTTTCACTCTTAAATTTTTCCACTTTTGCACAAGCTACGAAAAACATGAAATTGATAAATGTAAAGACATTATTGACTCAGCTATTATTTCTTTAAAAATTTTTACAGATTCAAAATAATCACCACATCAAATATTTAAAAGAATCCATAAAATTTTCATATTTGCATTGATATGATATATGACAATTATAAGCATTATAATGTCAGTTAATGGAGTCCATAGATCAATTTCACTTTCAAAACATGAAAAAATAACCTCAGTGGAGAAATATTTCCAAAAGAGAGATTGATGAGAGATATCCTGCTAAATCATATAGAAGCCATGTATAACATGTTTCAATAAAATATAAGTTTCATGAGGGAAGGAATTACTATATTTGTATTTGTTTTCTCATCACCTAGCAAAGCACATAGTAACAGGTTAATGCTTAATGATTTGATTTCCTCCTTTTAGGCTTCCTTAATTTCATATTTGTTTGTTTTTTTTTTTATTTGAAGATAAGACTTTTTTTTCAGTGCACTCTACATTTTGTAGCATGAATCTAGATAATGAGAGAACCATGATTGAGAAGCAATTCATGAACCACACCATGACTTTTTCACTTTCTTGGTTCTCTGTAGAAATACTCTTATCCCTCAGCTATGATAAACAATTGTTAAAATTAAAAATAAAAAAACAAACAAAAAAACCCTCTTGTCCCTAAGCAGAACTCTCCTTTTCCCCCTCATATATTTTAGGTAAAGATTGTAGGGAAAGGTCATGGTCTGAATCTTCTGTATTCAAAATCAGAGCAATTTCCTAATTTTTAGACATATCATGGTTTAAAAAGAGACATATTTAAAAAGAAAGTAATGTTGGTTTTTATTCACATTAAGTAGAATGTTCAATTAAGATATCTAAAAAACATCTGTAAAAATAATTTATTGGAAAGATTTTTTATAACCATGAGATTTTCACCAGTAAAATTATAGTTATAGTTATTGAACAAATGTCTTAAGAAGACAGTTTTATTAATGAGGATAGAACATTAGATGATTTAAAATCATCCTCTTCATGTCATAAATAATAAGGAAGTATGAGATTCTTATGAGAAAATGGATACTTTGGGGAAGTTTAAAAAAAAAAGATCTTAAAATGTCCTCTTGGTCTTTCTGTCAGGGAATTTAGTTTCTTTACATCTTCTTCTATTGGCTTTTACATAACACCCAGATCTCTAATTTTCAGTTGTATTTTAGCTGATATCAGTGAGCTTGGCTAGAATATTGCATACAGAAGTAAACAGGACCACATGCATATGTGCATATGCAAATATATGTACACTTTCATATTCATACACATAATATGCACTATGCATATATGTGCATATCTGTCTTAATTTTGTCATATTGAAACATACCATATTTCATTTTATTTTTCCCATGACATTTTCTGCCAAAAACAATGTTTTTTGCTTTACAATATATATGGGTCATATGATAATAGATGTGCAAACTCCAACATATTGTTTGTATTCTTTGGGAAGAGGGAGTGGTGGGAGAAAGAGGGAAAATATTACAAAATATCACCCAATAAATATTAAATGTTTTATCAACATGTAATTTGAAAAAAATAAAAATATAAAGTAACAAAAATCAATTGATGTTTTCAATTCATTATGTATATTTATTCATTTTTGGCCAACAAATGCCAAATGACCAAGTAGTTAGAAATACCAAGAAATATGGTGCTAAGTGGAGGTCCAGATGAGATAAAAGACTCACCTTATTTTCAGGAAAATTTTATTTTCTGAAACTTATTAGCTGATAAGTTGGCATTCTAGGACTTCTTGAAGACCATAAAGCTTGGCAGAAGTTGCACTAAATATTCCCTACTTCTGTGTAAATCACAGGACTAAACCAAAAAACTAGATGATTTAAAAAAATACATAAATCTACAAAAATGTGCTTTGGCATATCAATTTGTGCTAATTGCCTTCTATCACTCAGTATAAGTTTATGCATATTTAGTAGAATTAAGGAATAAAAATAAGAAGGGGATTGAGAGACAACTATTTAAAGACCACTAATAACCTAAATCAAATTTTCTCTGCATCATGATCAAAAATCAGATACCCATTTTTTGTTTGAAGATGTTCAGTGAACATACTACCTCCCAAGCAGCCAAATTCACTTTTGGATAGTTCTAATTTTAAAGTGTTTTAACTTCAATCTCCATCACATTTAAACTTACATCTTTGCCCTGAACTATTCCTTGTTCTAGCCTCTGGGACAAGAAAGAACAAACCTAATGCAAGACTTTCCCAATAGTTCTTCAAATATTTGAAGATGTATTTCAGCCCTGACATGCAAGTATGCACACATATTGGCAGACACACACACACACACACACACACACACACACACACACACACACATCTCCAATTACATTTTCTTTTATTCAAGAAGAACATTTTTTTTTAAACCAGTACTCTTAAAGCATACTCTTGATATCCTTTATCATCTTCCTTGTAAAGTTCTGGAAACTCTTATTGTTGTTTAGTCATTTCAGTTGTATCTGACTCTTTGTTACCTCATTTAGGATTTTCTTGACAAAGATACTAAAGAAATTTGAAATCTTCTCCAGATGAGGAAACTGAGGAGAATTGGGTTAAGTGATTTCTGCAGGGTCACAGAGCTAGTAGGTGTCTAAATTTAGAATTAAATTCAGGTCTTCCTGAAAACAGGCTTAGTGCCCTAATCATTGCATTACCTAATGAGAACTTTATAGTTCTTTAAATTCTTTCCTAATTGATTATTCTGAAAACTGGCTTGTATAATACTGAAAAAAAAATAAATTGAGAACACATTTTACCCAATTATACGGATTAGTAAAAACAACAAACTTGCAAATCTAAATTTGTAATATGTAATAGACACACATATATTCTATTTTATTATATCAATAGTTCAGGTATTACCCATTTTATTACTAATAATAACCTCAGTCACCTCTAGTTATATTACAATAATGAGAGAAATTTACTCCTCAAAGAAACTAAGTTGATTATTTACACTGGAATTTTCCCACTCTATCTCTTTCATTAATGTGAGTATTTCAGAGAATTTGCTATACAAAAATCCCAAAAACCTGACGGTCTTTCTAAAAGGCACCACCAGATATGAAAACTGGAAAAGTAGCTCAGAGTCTGAAATAAGAACCTTAATCTAGGAATCTCAATCCTGGCTCTGCTACATATAAACTATATGGCTTAGATGAGTCCTTTCACCAAAGTTACAACCAACAACTTTGGAACCTGGATCAATTGATTTGACAGTAGAGAAAGAGAGAATAGAAAAACCATGCACAGGGGATGGCAAGAAACCAGAACACTGTTAATAAGGCCTTCTCTGGAAGTTGGATGATATTCTAGTTTTAACAGAAAGGAAGTATAATATATGGGAGCTTGTTGTCTTAACTAATCACCCCTAGCCCAACAATTGCTCTTCTAAATTGTTTCAGATGACTAAAAGGTATGTGACAGTGATGGCAAACCTTTTAGAGACTGAGTGCCCAAACTGCTTCCTCACACCTCATGTGAGTTGCCCTCTTACTCCAGGCAGGGGACAAAGGAAGTGCTCCCATTAGGCTCCTGGGCAGAGGGGTGGGTGATGTCCTCAGTTACAGTAGAGAGAAGGAAGGGAGCAGCCCCCTCTGGTACAAACACCATAAGTTCACCAACACAGGTATATGACATTAGTATCTTTAATAATTCATTGCTCTATGAGTAAAACTTATATTTCCCTCTCTTCTGTATAACTTTGTATTTTATCATTGTGGGTTTCAACTGACCTATCTTTGAAATAAGTGTTATTCTAGATGATTTTCATTTTGTCTTCTGGCTTTCTGGTTGTTATATTAAGACTCATGTATAAAGAAAAAAATTAAATCTAATTTCATGTGTAAATTTTTGAGATTTCCATTAAAATGGACCGTTCCATGTGTCAAATAAATACTTGACATATGCTAGGCAATGGCATACCCAGGAATAAGGAAGGCAGAATAAGTATAAACTGAATATTTACACTTGTATTTTTCACTGTCACTTCAAATTCAACATGTCAAAAATCAAACTTGTCCTATTTATTCCTAACTCCCTACTGAATTCCCTGTCTGTCAAAAGTACACCATCTTCCAGTTATTCAAGATAATTTTTTTAAAAAATGGAGCTATCTTTGATTCTTGGTACCTAAATGTAACCATTTAAAATATCTCAGATTTCCTTAAAAATGAATGCCCTAAGAGTACTTTCAATCAATTATTTATGCCATCGATCAACTAAGAAATATTGCAGTGCTAACATATACTATGATGTTTTATTTGCTATTAGGGGCATAAAAGATCAACTTTTCTCCTGCCATTGAAAAGCTGATAATCTAATGGTTTATGTAATTCAAGAAATGTACCACATTGTAAATAGACAAGACATCATAACTTAAACCCTATGAAACTTGAAATCATACAATCATAATCCCAGAATTCTGCTTGGATTTGTGATTATGATTTAACTTTGTGATCTAATTCTTAAAAATCATTCGACTAATTCAGTGAAGAATTATTCATTAAGAATTCATTATAGGTGAACATAGAATAGTATACATGTCAAATCTGTGGGAAAGGAAGGAATTTAAAGCAAAGCAAGAGATAGAGGACATTGCAAAATGTAAAATGAATGACATTGATTACATCAACTTTAGAAGGTTTTGTACAAACAGAGCCAATGCAACCAAAATTAGAAGGAAAGCACCAAACTGAGAGAACATTTTTATAACAAACCTCTCTGACAAAGGTTTAATCTCCTAAATATATAATGAACTAAGTGAATTGTACAAAAAATCAAGCCATTTCCCAATCAATAAATGATCAAGGAACATTAATAGGCAGTTTTCAGATGAAGAAATAAAAACTATCAATAAGTACATAAAAAGTGTTCTAAATCTCTCATAATTAGAGAAATGCAAATCAAATGAACTTTGAGGTCCCACCTCACACCTAACAGACTGGCCAATATGAAAGCAAAATAAAGTAATAAATGTTGGAGGGGATGTGGCAAAATTGGGACACTAATGCATTGCTGGTAGAGTTGTGAATTGATCCAACCATTCTGGAGGGCAATTTGGAACTATTTCCAAAGGGTTAAAAAAGACTGGCTGCCCTTTGCTCCAGCCATACCACTGCTGGGTTTCTACTCCAAAGAGATAATAAGGAAAAATATGTGTACAAAAATATTTATAGCTGCTCTTTGTGGTGGCAAAAAACTGGAAAATGAGAGGGTGTCCCTCGATTGGGGAATGGCTGAACAAATTGTGGTATCTGATGGTGCTGGAATACTATTGTGCGAAAAGAATGATGAACTGGAGGATTTCTGTGTGTGTTAGATGTTGAAGGAGAACTGATACTTCTGATGCCATAGTTTGCTAAGACCTATTTAGGACTGCTCATTCATCTTTGGTATCCATCTGGCATTCAACTCTCCCAGGTGTCTTCACAGAGTTGTACTATAGGGCACAGCCACACCCCAATAAACCACTTTGGCAGAAGGGTTATACTAGATTGAAGATAACCAGAGAGCCAAAAATTTTTCAGAGATTTAAATCAATGTCTACACCAAGCATTTGCAGACTTTCCTCAGTGGAATGGACAGAACAATGGCCATGAAAGTGGCTGAAGCAGGTGTTGTTAAGTCCTTAGAGTTTGGTTAGATGTGTAAGAAGCTGTGATTAGACCCTGTATCCTGGGTCTTTACCAGTTCTGACTTTTGTCCTGCCACTTAACTGCTTAACTCTGAAAGAGGGAGGTTGATGACTTTGTGTAACTCTGCCTCACTTAAATCCATTTCATGC
Source organism: Gracilinanus agilis (assembly GCF_016433145.1). NCBI lineage: Eukaryota > Metazoa > Chordata > Mammalia > Didelphimorphia > Didelphidae > Gracilinanus > Gracilinanus agilis. The sequence goes on from NC_058135.1 coordinate 262,433,047, forward strand.
CTAAATCAAAACATCATCCTGTGATGTCATTGTTTTCCTTCAAAAATGAAGGAAACATACTGCCAGCACCATGTATGTGTGCATGAGTATGTATACATCTATATGTGTATATGCCATAAATGTAAAATCAATATATAAATATATGCATGTATTTGTGTATGTGGGCACACAAACAAAATAATTTAGGTCTAAGGACACTAGCACTAGGAGGGGAAATCACTTGTTATGAGTTCCATGTTTTCTAAATCACTTAATCTTAAACTCAGTTTATTCAATTTATTGTATCAGAAAGATGTCTGGGGGATTGAGTGGTTTAATGATTAGTGTAGTATCAAATAGCAAGTACGTTTCAGAGTGAGAACTTCTAGCTTTCTATCCATCATGCAATGATATTCCTCATTAATAATAATAATAAATAGTAATATTATACTCTTTATACATCATTAGTTGAATGGCTTATTAAATATTGTACTTCATTTTGCCCTCATAATGATCTTAGAAGAGATGGCAAATGAGTACTTCAATTATGCACTAGAAAATTGAGGATCACAGAGAATTCACATCAGTAGTAAATGCCAAAGACAGGAAAGGAAACCACATCTTTCAATCCTAAATCCTAAAATCTATCATATGGCCACTAATCAATTAAAATTCTTGACAATAAATTTTAAAAATTTAAATTACTTTGCCAATTGACAAAATTATGCTTTCATTTCTCATCCTAATACTAACCCTTTGTGCAAGACATTGTGAAACAGAGTATATGAAATGTGAATAGATAATCTCATCTAATTCCTTCCTTTTACAAATTGAGAAAATTAGAAACAGAGAAGTCAAAGGAAAAATTCAACCTAACACATAAAGAAGCAGATTATAAGCCAATTGTCCTTTCACTATGCCTCAATGCTGGAAGTCCTAGACCTAGCACTCCTCTTTACTTCTCTGGGTTTCACATTCTTTATCTTTAAAAGTGTAAGGTAGAAGCCAAAGAAGAATCACATTCAACTTTATAATTCTATGTTCACAAATCACCAGTTTATAAATTAATTGATATAAAAAATTTCTTTTATGTAAAATAGAAAATTTCTCCACCCCCTGTAGGAAGAATGGAAAATCAAATCTATTTTTGATAAAATATATAGAAATACTAAAAATTTCTTATTACTACCATCATTCCAATTTATTTTACCTATGATATTGTAGTTCATCTATTTTTAAAGGAGGGGCTTCAACTAGGGAATCTCTATGGTCTCTTGCATTTGTAAATTCAATTTCATTTTGTCAACACTTAGCACTGGCTCTTACACACAGTGGGCACTTGATAATATATATTGAATGGAAGAATGACTTTTCCTTGTCTAGGTGATATGTGCTAATATGGAACTGTCAGTGAGAGAAGAAATGTAGGGGAGATGGGGAAAATAGGGTCATAGATTCAAGACATTCTTTGGCTTACTGCTGATCTATGTCATCATATTGTTATCTGCCTTTGTATTTACTACACTGAAAAGAATAAAAAGTGCTTTCTGAAATCTACTGAAAAATTGTTAAGGCAGGAAAAAACATCCTATAAATGCTGAAAGGAAATAAGAAATGAATGTTGGAGGGAGAGAACAAAGACATGAGTTGAATTAAAAGGCAACAATTTTTAAAGAGATAAAAAGAAAACATTCTTTGAGGCAGTGAATGGCTGGGATGGGGGATATAGATTGTCAAGTTTAGAATTCATTTTAACTTTATGGTTGGTAAATTTCCAACTGAATTTGAACCTTTTGAAGCTTGAGTTCTCTTTATTCTAGGTAAAAATGTATCTTACCATTTCAAAGAATGAGGCTTTAAAAGGTTTATAAAGGAGAAGCAGAATGCTTCTGGACATTTAGTAGTCTTTTTTTACCAAAATGTTCTTGTAAGTAAAGTAAAAAGATAGACTCAGAGAGTCAAGGGGAAAGAAAAAGTTGGAAATGAATGAGTTTGGGTTTCATTTACAGTTATCCATTGCTTTATGACATTGTAGCTTTTTGAAACTATGTGTCTAAGGTTTAAAAAATAATTGAATCATCTATTTCATACCAGAAGGAACCATTTAATCCAAGTCTATAAATAAAAAAAATGTAATGTCAATGGGAGTCAAAGAGGTGAAATGACTCTCCCAACTTCACACAAGTAGTACAGGACTGAGGTATAATTCAAACTTGTTACCTCTAACTCTATTATCCAGGCTTCATTTATTTTTCTTTGCTATTTCCAAGGTTTTAAGACTTAAGGTTAAGTGTATATATATGGATTGATAGATTAGATTGATGAATGTATAAGACAGCTAGACAATGGATATATTAGATATGCACTGTTCATACATGCATATAAATATATGTGTTTATATTTTGAAAAATGCATGTGTGTGCATATATACATCTATATTGGGGAAAAAAGGAGAGAAAAGGTAGGAAAAGGAAGAGTAAGAAGATATTTGGGAGTCCTCACCACCACCACCCTTTGCCAGTGGGAAAATTGACCAGGCTTTCTTCTTAACTAACTAGGCTAGGGAGTTTAAATAAAATCAAAAGTAGTCTCAATAGGAAATTAGGTATGTTTATTTGGGATTTTAGGAAATGGAAGACTTGGGGAAGTGTAGGAAAACTTGATGTCTGGCAGCTACGCAGGGACCAAAGCTCTCCTCCCAGGTTTGGGGAAAAAAAGCCAAAACCCAAGGTTCTCTCTTCTTTTATTCTCCCTCAAACACCCCCCACATAGGAAGTGGAATGTGTCTGAGGAAGTTGAAGTAGAGAATTCTGGGTGATGTAGTCTCCCAGGGTTTAGATGTATTTTAAAACACACATTCCCCCCAGTGATCCTTTGGGAGACCAGGCACCCCAATGAATCATAACAAACACAAATAAACTTACAATCACAATCAAAATAAAGGGTATATACATCAATGCAAGGGGGAAATGGCAACAGTTTTTTTGGAATAAAAGAAACAACAAAAGAAAACCAAATACTTGGCACTTTTTTACAAAAAAACAGGGGAAAATACCCTTTTGCCTACAACTATATATAATAAATACATTTAAACAAAACAAAGGCATTTAAACAAAAAATGCATTTTAACCCCCCCCCCCAAAAAGTTCAATTTTGCACTTTTTGTGCAAAAAAGCAATCTGCTTTTGGGGGCAGCTGGGTAGCTCAGTGGATTGAGAGCCAGGCCTAGAGACAGGAGGTCCTAGGTTCAAATCCAGCCTCAGACACTTCCCAGCTGTGTGACCCTGGGCAAGTCACTTGACCCCCATTGCCTACCCTTACCACTCTTCTGCCTTGGAGCCAATACACAGTATTGACTCCAAGACGGAAGGTAAGGGTTTAAAAAAAATTTAAAAAAACAACAATCTGCTTTTTCTTAGGATCTTCTGGATCAGTGTGCAATCTCCATGAGCATCTCCATGGCTTCTTCCAAAAGGAGTTCAGTCTCTGTATTCTGGGAGGCAGCAAATTTCTTACACTAAAATAACTTAAACTTTTCATGTAAAATAAAAATTCATTCCCCCCTGAGGAGGATATAAAGAAACATGGATATCATGCAGGGATACACGGCTAAGCCATGAGACATATGAATCATTGCCAATTAAAACATCAGAAAAAGTATCACAAAAATCCAAATAACTTCTGGATTTCAATTTTGATATGGAAAATTTTTAAATAAGGAAAAAAATCACAATAGCTCTTTATGGAAATAGCTATGTCTGTATATGTAGATATTGAATCTTATGTAAATATACAACTGTAGAGATGAGATAAACATCAGTGTATTTTTCAGAGAATTCTTGGTTGACTTACACATCATGGGAAAAATTCAGGGAACATATGATCTAAATGTCACACATTGAAGAAGGGAAAAAATTAGTCCCAAAGACATTAAAAGATGTGTTCTAGCATATACATATGATAAGTAGGAGAACTGGGAATCATCTGATTCTAAATTTGAGATTTTCCATGACATCATATTTTGATTTTTTTTAAAGAAAGTAGAGTGAAGCTGGAGGAGCAAGAAAATTTTGATGAGGTTTCTTAACAAACTTCCTCCAAAACAAAAAAATTTCTTAAGATTAAATTCTGAGCAGGAATGATCCATTTTTTCTAGCTTAAAGAAGTCAGAAAGCAGAAAGAGAAGAACACAGAAATTGGACAGGAATCCAATATAACTGAAATGGCACCAATGTTATTGGCAATATGTGGCTGTGGGAGGGGAAGCAGTGGTGGTGACTAACCTTGTGCCCATGGGTGGTAAAGGGATTGAACACTTGGTTTGAAAGGAAAAATTTTGGACCCTTATATTAGGACTGGCAGCAAGAAAGTGTACTTACTCTCTGGCTACTCCACTACCCATTAACCAGTTTCAAGTGAAATTCTAAACAAAGAGCAAGTGGGAAACTTAGCAAGGAAGTAGGGACACTATATGGATAAAGGCCAGAGAGTAGATCAGGAAGGCAATAAGTAAACCTTTCTTATATCATACCACCATGGAAACACACACACACACACACACACACACACACACACACACACACACACAACACAACTGAAAAACCACCAGAGTTGGAGAAAGCAAAAAGACATGAAATAGAGAAGCTCAGGCCAGACTCAGCTCAAAAACACTATATTTTACTAAAAAGATACCATAAACAAAGGATTATTTTCAATACTGAAAGCATGTGAACCAAAAGGTATCTAACCAAAGACATATAGGAAAATTTAAATTAATTGCATGAGGAACTAGAAAGTAAAACTCAACCACTGAGGGACTTCCCATTATTCGTTTCAATCTTAGATAAATCTAATCATAAAATTAAAAAAAAAAAGATTAAGGTTGTGAAATAAATTTTTTAAAAAGTTAGATATGATAGAACTTTATTATTATTAAAAGGAAATTGAAAGGAACCTATCTATTTTTCAGCTGAGCATGGCAGCTTCCTTCTCTCCCAAGTGACCATGAATTAGGTCATACAAACCTGATAACTAATGCAAAAAAAGATGAAATATTATATGTATACTTTTCAGATGAAAATGCAATACAAATACAGGAGAGTTTTTGAGGCATAATTTAAAAGCATATCTCACTGGGGCAAGAAAAGAGAGTAGCTCAGGCAGCAAAGTATCTGCAGGAACTGGGAGTACTAGTACTAGCTCACCATGCTACTTCTTGCCCAGAGCAAAAAAAATGTAGAACAGGAATGAGCCCAGCCTGAATCATTCAACACACATATAGAAGGAAGAAAGGGCAGAAAACCCATTCAATCCCATTTAGTAGCAGAGTGCCTGAGATAACAAAGCACTATAGTGGGGGAGGAGTGGGCCAATTGAACCTAACCAACTTCACAAGGGTAGCAAAGGAAGAGATAGCAAGAAACCTATGTATCCCCATGTGCCATCAAAACACCTGAGGCATCAAAATGGCAGAGTTGAAGCCACTCATTATGAGTAGTAAAGGCAGAGAGAGGAAGAAACCTATGTACTCCCATTTGGCAGCAGTGCCAGAGCAGGAGACTGGCTCAATCCTAAGTCAACAAACTCTACATGGCCTGAGGCTGAGAACCAGAATTTTTGAGGCATCAGTGGCCAAAGCAAAAGATCTGCCAAACCCAAAGCACTTATCAGGGATATGGAAGCAACAGAGCAGGCACCAGTCCAGCCCATGAAGCAACAGGTTAACTAGGAATATAGGGAGCTGAATACAGATGGACAAAACATCTTTGTCTCCTCAGAGCAACTTGGCAGGACCACATCCTTGATAGATACATTGTGGGAAACAAAAGCCACTGGGGTCTACCCTAAGTACCAGAGAAGAATATTCTGAAAGTTTTGTGCAGTTCTTCTACCCCAGAAGCAGAAAAGAATCTTTACATATGGATAAGGTAATGAAGAGAAAAATTACAAGCAAAAAGAACAAATAACAAAGGAAAAAAATATGATACAGAAGTTACTTTGGTGACAGGAAGATTACAAGATGAGCTCAGAAGAGGAAAACAATACTACTAAGGAAACATGTGAAGCTACAAAGGAAGTTGTTAAAGGATGTCAGTGTAAAGTTGAAAATACCTTGTACTCCCTTTAAAACTACATTACCCATAATTCCTTAAGCCTTTTCCTATTGGTTGTGAGTTAAAACTACATTACCCAAACTCCTTTTCACCATACCCATAAGGCCCTTAGCCTTTTCCTATTGTTTGTGGGTTTTCCTGGGCTGTTTTTGATATGGTAATGGTGGGAATGTTGTCAGGGCTTTTTGGAGAGAAGGTGCCATGGTGAAGGGTGAGTTAGGGTCTTCCCCAGGACCTTTTAAATAAAAATCTTTATAAATATCATACTTTGGAGGCATTGAATTTTAATTTCAATCTTTACATCAGACAGCAAATGAACTCCTAGAATAACTTGAAAAGAAGATAAAAAACAAATGATAAAAGAATTGACAGTAAAAACTCAACAGCTGGGGAAAATTCACTGAAGAAATCAATTCCCTAAAAACTAGAATAAGCAAAAGGAAGTGGAGGCACAAAATATACGGATGAAAATGACTTTCTAAGGAATAAAATAAACCAAATGGAAATGGAGGTAAAGCAACAACAACAACAATGATGAAAACAACTTTACAGAGTTTAAAGACTAGGACTGGCCAAATGGGGAAAGGAGAGGGAAAAACTAAAGGAAGAAAATTACATCCTAAAAATTAGAATTGGGCAAATAGAAACTAATGTATGTAAAACACATCTGGAAATAATAAAAGAAAATGAAAAGAATGAATAAATATAAGACAATATCAAGTGCCTCACTGAAAAATAGATCAAGGAGAAAAATAATCTAAGAATCATACAAATACCTAAAAGTCACCCTCTGAAAAGAGTCAGGGCAACATATTTTAAGAAATCATCAAGGAAAACTGCCCTTATATGCTCAAGGAAAATAGAAATTGAGAGAATCCAACAATCATCTTCTGACAGAGACCCCAAAATATAATACACTGGGAGTATTACTCTTGGATCAAGGAACAAATACATATAAGGAAGGAAACAATTCAAGTGTCATGGGATCACAGTCAGAATTACACATGAACTAGCAGCCTCTATGTTAAATGACCAGAAGGTGTGCAATATGATATTCTGAAAGAACTAAACGTAGGACTACAACCAAGAATTACATATCCAACAAAACAAAACATAATCCTCTAGGAGAAAAAAAGTTGAAATATCATGAAATAGGGGAATACCAAACTTTCCTGACCAAAAACCGGAACTGGAAAGAAAATTAAATGACCAAATTAATCCCTCAAGAGAAGCTGAAAGAAGCAAAGTAAAAGCTTAAAAAAATTCAATAAGGTTCAACTGAGGACCTTCATACCTATATAGGTAAAAATAAAAAAAAAACTTAAGATATCTATGATACTTGATATGCTTAATGTACTTAAATTATGTAAGTTGCCTAAAGAACTTAAAACATCTAAGAACTGTATCATTATTAAAGAAATGAAAAGGAGTATATGTAGAAAGAAGGAAGAAAGGAAATTGGATAGGATGAGCTTATATTCCCCTCTCCACAAAACAAACAAACAAACAAAAAAGAGACATGAAAGAGGAATACATACGGAGAAAAAATGAGAGATAGAATAGAGTAAATATCACCCATGAAGAGACATATAAAAGAGATTACAATTTGGGATAAAAAATAAACCACAAAAATTTTCATATCTGATTACTCCCAATAAAGTCCAATACCAAGAGAAAGAACAGGGATTCCATTTAAAACAATTATAGAAAATATAAAATAGCTGGGGACAAACCAAAACAAATCCAGCAACTAACTGAACACAATCACAAAATGCTTCACGCAAAAGTCAGACATAAAACACTAAAAAAATTAATTATCCATTAATGGGATGAGTCAATATAATAAGAATGATAGCTTTACCTAAATTATTTCCTCTATTCAATGCCATACCAATTAAACTACCCAAAAATAACTTCATAGAGGTAGAAAAAATAACAAAAGGTCAAGAATATCAAAGGAATCAATGAAAAAAAGATGGAGTCCTAACTATACTGGGTCTCAAACCATACTAGTAATTAATAATCATCATAATAATTTGGTACTAGCTAAGAAGTAGAATAGTGGACCAATGGAAAAGATTAACAAACAAATGGCAGTTAACATCCTTAGCAGGTTAGTGTTCAATAAATCCAAAATTCACTTTGAGGGAAGATTCACTCTGACAAGAATTCCTGCGAAAACTGGAAAACAGTATGACAGAAAGTAGGCATAGACCAACATCTCACACTGTACACCAGTATGAAAGTTGAAACGGATATTAATCAAGAAATCAAGAGCGCCATAAACAAATATGGGGAACATAGAAAAGTTTACTTGTCAGACATATGGTAAGGGAATAATTTATCATAAAATATGACAGAGAAAATTACAAAAAAGAAAATAGGTAATTTTGATTACATTAAATTTAAAAGTTACTTTACAAACAAACCAATGCTACCAATATTAAAAAGGAAACAATAAATTTGAACAAAAATATTTTGACTAGTTTCTCTGATGAAGACCTTATTTCTTAAATATATAGAGGACTGAGTTAAATTTGTAATAATACAAAGCATTCTGAAATAGTTAAATAGTCAATGAATGTGAACAGACAGGTCTCAGATAAAGAAAATAAAATTATCAATAGTCATAAAAGTGCTTCAAATCACTCATGATTATAGAAATTTAAATTAAAAAATAAAGACAACTATGAGACACCACTTTACACCTATCCAATTGTCTAACATGACCAAAAGAGAAGCTGAAAAATGTTAGATGGGTATGGGGCAAATAGAACACTAATACACTGTTTGTGAAACTGTGAAATTATACAACCATTCCACTGAGCAATGTGGAATCACCACTACTGAGTGTGTATCCTAAAGAGATATTAGATAAGAGAAAAGGATCTCCTTGAACGAAAAAAAAATTTGCACCCCTTTTTTGTATTGGCAGACAATTGTTTATCAATTTTGGAATGAATAAAAAAGTTGTAGTATATGATTGTAACAGAATACTATTGCACTATAAGGCATAACAAACAGGATGAACTCAGAAATTCCTGAAAAGCCTGATGGAATTAGTGAATAGTGAAGTGAACAGAACAAGGAGAAATATGTATATAATCGCAGAAATATTATAGGATGATCAGCCATGAAAGACTAAAGTATAATCAGCAAAGCAATTTCCCAAGATATCTTTAAGGGGCACATGATAAATAAATACTATCCACAGTGAAAGAAGAAACAGAATCTAATAGTAGATCAAAACAAACCAGCTTCTACTTCATTTCCTTTATGAGTTTTTTACTGTACATATATGTGACTTTTGCATTAGTATGAGCAATGTGGAAATATGTATTCCATGACAGCACTGGTATAATCTACATAACATATTTTTTTAACCCTTGTACTTCGGTATATTGTCTCATAGGTGGAAGAGTGGTAAGGGTGGGCAATGGGGGTCAAGTGACTTGCCCAGGGTCACACAGCTGGGAAGTGGCTGAGGCCGGGTTTGAACCTAGGACCTCCTGTCTCTAGGCCTGACTCTCACTCCACCGAGCTACCCAGCTGCCTACATAACATATTTTATTGCTTTGGGGAAGGGAAAAATCTGAATCCTAATATGTCAGAAAATAATTGTAAAAAGTTATCTGTGCCAAATAGGATTTTTAAGAGAAATGCAAGAATGATTTAATATAAATAAAATTATCTACATAATTGACTATATTGACAATGAAATTAATTTTAAAAATATATAATTATATCAGTAAGTGCAGTAAAAACCATTGACAAAATACAAAACTCATTCTTTATAAAAACATATGAAAGGAGAGGTATAAATATATATTTTTTTCTTTAAATGATACAAAGCATCTACCTAAAACCAGCAGCAACTATTGTTCATAATGAGGATAAGCCAGAAGCTTTCCCAATAAGAGGAGGAAACAAGGATGCTGATTACCATTAATATTATTTAACATATTTTCAGAAATGCAACCACTAAGAGAAGGAAAATAAATTGAAGAATTCAGAAATGGCAAAGAGGTAATAAAACTCATTGTTTGCAGATGGCATGATGGTATATGTGGAAAATCCTAGAGATTCAACTAAAAGGTTAATTGAAACTATCAATAATTTTAGTAAAGTAGTAGAATATAAAATAAAGTCATATATATCATTAGTATTTTTATGCATCACAAAGTTCAGTAAGAAGGAATAGGAAGTTATTTTATTTAAAATAATTACAATTAGAATAAAATTCCTGGATGTATACTGGCCAAAAAAACTCAACAAGAAGTACATGAATATAATCATAAAACATATTTTATACAAATTAAATCATATCTAAATAATTGAAAAAAGTTAATTGCTCATGAATGGGCAAAGCCAATATAATTAAAATGACATTCATAGCTAAACTTATGTATTTATTTAATGTAATACCAATTAGATTGCCAAAAAATATTGACCTAGAAAAAAATTATAACAAAATTCTTTGGGAAGAACTAAAGGTCAAGAATATCAAAGGAATTAATAAAAATGTAAAAGAAGAAAGGCTAGTAGTACCAGATTTTAAGGATAGGCTAAAGCAGTGATGGGCAAACTTTTGAGCTTAGTGTCAGAATTTGCCAAAAAACTGAGCATAGCTCAGGTGGTGTATCACTTTGAGAAAAAATAAATAAACATAATTTAGTGATATTTATAGTTTAAATAATAAAAATGTAAAATTTTAAAATATAAGTGTATTTAATAAATCAAAATAGGTAAATTAATATAGGTAGAATTGTCATCTATAGTGCACAGTGTCTACACTACACTACAGAAAATGTTTCATCCTTGGCATGTGGCCACATGCAGCCTCATGTCATCAAAAATGTCTATGCATGTAAGTGCTGACATGCATGGCATAGGTTTGTCATCACCAGGCTAAAGCAATGACAAAAAGAAAAATGACAAATGGTGGAAAGGATGAGAAAATGTTGTTGATCTCTGAACTGATCTTGCCATTTTGGAGAGCAGTTTGGAATTATATTCAAAGAACTGTAAAACTGTGTATTAGACATGGCAATATTATTGCTTGGCTTAATTCAAGGAGATCAGGGGAAAAGTAAAAGGATGTATATGTTCCAAAATGTTTCTAACATATTTCTTTGTGGTGTCTAGGAACTGGAAATTGAGATCCATCGATTGCGGGATGGCTAAACAAATTGTGGTATATGATTGTGATTTTAAAATGATGAGCAAGCTTTCTTCATGTTTTTTTTTCATTATTTCCCTTGATATTCTTGATCTTTTGTTCTTCCAAATAAACTTTGTTATAGTTTTTTCTAATGTAGTAAAAAAGGGTTTTGGTAGTTTGATAGGTATGGCACTAAATAAGTAAATTAATTTGGGTAGAATGGTCATTTTTATTATGTTAGCTCCTCCTACCCATGAGCAATCAATGTTTTTTTCCATTTATTTAGATCTAGATTTACTTTTTTGGAAAGTGTTTTGTAGTTATGTTCATATAATTCCTGTATTTGTTTTGGTAGATAGATTCCTAAGTATTTTATTTTGTCTAGGGTAATTTTAAATTGTGTTTCTCTTTCTACCTCTTGCTGCTGTGATGTGTTGGAAATATATAGAAATGCTGATGATTGTTGTGCATTTATTTTCTATCCGGCAACTTTGCTAAAGTTGTTGATTATTTCTACTAGATTTTTAGTTGATTCTCTAGGATTTTTTAAGTAGAGCATCATATCATCTGCAAACATTGATAGCTTAGTCTCCTCCTTGCCTATTTTAATACCTTCAATTTCTTTTTCTTCTCTAATTGCTACTGCTAGTGTTTCTAGTACAATGTTAAATAAAAGAGGTGATAATGGGCATCTTGATCCATACCTGATCTTATTGGAAAGGCTTCTAATTTATCCCCAACTGCATATGATGCTTGTTGATGGTTTGAGATATATAATGTTTATTATTTTTAGGAAAGAATCTTCTCTTCCTATACTTTCTAGTGTTTTCAGTAGGAATGGGTATTGTATTTTGTCAAAGGCTTTTTCAGCATCTATTGAGATAATCATGTGTTTTTTGTTGGTTTGCTTGTTGATATGGTCAATTATGTGGATGGTTTTCCTAATGTTGAACCATCCTTTGCATTCATGGTATAAATCCCACCTGATCATGATGAATAACCCTCTTGATCACTCGCTGGAATCTTTTTGCTAGTATTCTATTTAAGATTTTTGCATCTATGTTCATTAAGGAGATTGGTCTGTAATTTTCTTTCTCTGTTTTTGATCTGCCTGGCTTTGGAATCAGCACCATATTTGTGTCATAAAAGGAGTTTGGTAAGACTCCTTCTTTGCTTATTATATCAAATAATTTGTATAGTATTGGGATTAATTTTTCTTTGAATGTTTGATAGAATTCACTTTTGAATCCATCAGGCCCTGGTGATTTTTTCTTAGGGAGTTCTTTAATGGCCTGTTCAATTTCTATTTCTGATATTGGATTATTTAAGTATTCTATTTCTTCTGCTGGTAATCTAGGCAATTTATACTTTTGAAAATATTCATCCATATCAACTAGATTACTAAATTTATTGCTATATAATTGGGCAAAATAGTTTTAATAATTGCCTTAACTTCCTCTTCATTAGAGGTGAGGTCTCCTTTTACATCTTTGATACTATTAATTTGGTTTTCTTCTTTCCTTTTTTAAATTAGATTAAACAGTATTTTGTCTATTTTATCTGTTTTTTAGCAGTACCAGATATTAAGAGATATTAAGCTATACTATAAAGCAGCGGTCATCAAAACAATATGGTACTGGCTAAGAGATAGAAGGGAAGATTAGTGGGATTGACTTGGGGTAAGTGACTTGGGATCAGTTCACAACTCCACCAGCAGTGCATTAATGCCCCAATTTTGCCACATCCCCTCCAACATTAATTACTCTCCCCTGCTATCATTTTAGCCAATCTGCTAGGCGTGAGATGGTACCTCAGAGTTGTTTTGATTTGCATTTCTCTAATTATTAGAGATTTAGAACACTTTCTCATGTGCTTATTGATACTTTTGATTTCTTTACCTGAAAATTGCCTATGATATGATAAACCCAAAGAGCCCAATTTTTGGGACAAAAATCTACTATTTGACAAAAACTGCTGGGAAAATTGAAGAACAATATGGGAGAGAATAGGTTTAGATCAACATCTCACACCCTACACCAAGATAAATTCAGAATGGGTGAATGACTTGAATATAAAGAAGGAAACTGTAAGTAAATTAGGTGAACACAGAATAGTATACTTGTCAGATCTCTGGGAAAGGAAAGATTTTAAAACCAAACAAGAGTTAGAGAAAATTACAAAATGTAAAATAAATAATTTTGATTATATTAATTTAAAAAGTTTTTGTACAAAGAAAAACAATGCAACCGAAATCAGAAGGGAAACAACAAACCGGGAAAAAAAATCTTTATAACAAAAAATTCTGACCGAGGTCTAATTACTGAAATATACAAGGAGTTAAATCAATTGTATAAAAAATCAAGCCATTCCCCAATTAATAAATGGGCAAGGGACATGAATAGGCAATTTTCAGATAAAGAAATCAATAGTATCAATAAGCACGTGAGAATGTGTTCTAAATCTCTAATAATTAAAGAAATGCAAATCAAAACAACTCTGAGGTACCATCTCACGCCTAGCAGATTGGCTAAAATGATAGCAGGGGAGAGTAATTAATGTTGGAGGGATGTGGCAAAATTGTGGCATTAATGCACTGCTGGTGGAGTTGTGAACTGATCCAACCATTCTGGAGGGCAATTTGTAACTAAAAAAGAGTGATAAAAGAATGCCTGCCTTTTGATCCAGCAATGCCATTGTTGGGATTGTACCCCAAAGAGATCATAGATAAACAGACTTGCACAAAAATATTTATAGCTGCTCTCTTTGTGGTGGTAAAAAACTGGAAAGCAAGGGAATATCATAATTCTGCCTGACCTTAATTGGTGGAGGGTGAGGGAGTGGCAGTAATGAGATAATTAATACCTGAAATTAAATAATTTTGAAAGTCTCATTTAAAACTGTTACATATTTTGAGATGGATGTTAGATATTTTGAAAGGGATGTTTTAAATTTAAATTTTAAATTTGTGGAAGGAGTCTCATAGAGTGTGCTAAGTTATATTTTCAGGGTTTAATAAAATGGAACTTTATAAATAATATTAAAGCAATATTATCAGCCTTAAAATACAGAAGAGACTCATTTACCAATAAGGCATGATATGAATGCCTTATTCTACCTCTATATGAAAATTTTAAATGTTTCCATACTTTTGGGGAAGGGATGGATCTTAAGAGCATGCATCAAGTATTCTCCCCTTTATCATCAACTTACTAAATTGGGAGAAAGAATGTTTAGTAACCAGTGTTTATTTTCTTTATTTTAGGAAGTTCCAAATTAGATTGGCCCCAAAATATACTGACTGGTTTTGACACTTGTTCCACCTTACATGCAGGCTGGGAGTTATTTTTTTCTTTAATATATACAGAGTTAAGATTTACAAGTTGATTCATAATGGTTTTACTTTTTTAAGATCTTAAAAGAACTCTTATATTTTAATTCCCTCTTTTCTCATTTCATATTTCACTTTGATATTTAGCACTGGAATAACTGTATATCTTAATGAAAAACTTGGGTAGTATCTTAATTTTTTTGCCCCAGGTCAGAAGGGAGTTGAATTCCATCATTTTTCTCTTTCACTAGACATGGATTTCTGCTTCAGAAAGTTCTCAAAAGTTTTAGCATTAACCTGCTTTCATTTTACAAACCTTTCAGAAAGACCTTTTGTGCTACCATCTCTGAGACAGAGCTTTTGGTATTTTTATTATTATTTCATATTCAACATGTAATGAACAATAGAGTTCTTGGTCCTACATGAAATACAATAAGGCCTGAGCCTCAAAAGAACCTAGTGGGATTACCAAATTCTTCATATTTGCACACTTGCTGCTCATTTGACATTTCATAGTAGATATTTTCCTGTGGGATTCTGCTAAAAACAAACAAACAAAAAACTTACCATCACAAATGGAATCTATAATATAATTCTTTCTGCATAACATTCCAAAAAAATAGAAAACAAAAACTCACTTTTCCTAAGTGCTTACTAACTTTCTCACTGTGTGCACATTATTAAGAGAAAAACATATGGATTTGGAAAAGGGCATGGTGTACAAAGTGCCAAATCATTCAGTGCTTGTATCTGTAATTATAGGATTTGGCACAGTGCTTAGATCACAAGTGCTTAATGAATGCTTTTTTCTTTCTTTTGTTCATCAACTGCTTATCTACTGGCTTGAAAGAAGTCCATGCTCTGAGTCCCACTATCCTCAAAAATACTGACATGTCAGTACCCCACAAACTATAATCTTATATCTCTCTTCCCTTTTTTAACTCAACTCTTTCAGAAGGCTGTCTCCAATCAATGCCTCCATTTCTTTTCCTATCACCCTTTTCTTAATTCTCTACAGTCTGGCTTCACACCCCACTGTTTAAATAAAACAGCTTTCTCCAAAGATTTTAAAATATTTTAATTATGGAATTGCATGGCTACTTCTTAATCTTCATTTTTATCAACCTCTACACAGGCATTGAACTCTACTGATCTTTTTTTTCATACTTTCTTGTCTAGGTTTTCATGAATATATTTCTTCCTGTTTTCCTACTACATGACTGATTACTCCTCAGTCTCTTTTGCTGGATTTCTATCCAGGTACCCATTAACCAGGAATGTCCTGGGTCTTTTATTCTTCTAAATTAATTTGCTTTGAGATCTCATCAATTCCTTTAAATTCGATTAATATATCTATGTGGATCATTTCCTAATCTATTTAAGCATCTCTAACCTCTCTTTTGACTTCCTAATAGTTCCAACTGCATTTTAGCTATCTTAAAATGAATGTCTTAAACTAAACATGTATAAAATGGAATGCATCTTTCCCTCAAAACCCTACCATCTTCCTAGCATCACTTTGACTGTCAAGGGCATCATATCCCTCCCACTGATGCAGGCTTATATTCTAGGTGACTTCCTGAATGTCACACAAATGGACCCTATATTCCACATTATTGGAAAATACTGTAATTTCTATCTTTTTAACATCAAGAATATACTCCCTTCTCTTTTTAAAAAAATTAAATTAATTGATTTATTTAGAATATTTTCCCATGGTTACATGATTCATATCTTTTCCCTCCCCTCTTTTCTCCCCCTTCCCAGAGCTGACAAGCAATTCGACTGGATTATATATGCATCATTGATCAAAACCTATTTCCATATTATTAATATTCTCAATAGAGTGATGATTTAAAGCCAAAATCTCCAATCATATCCCCATCAAACCACATAAACAAATTTTTGTTCTGCATTTCTACTCCCACAGTTTGTTCTCTGGATGTGGATAGCATTCTTTCTCCTAAGTCTCATTGGATTGACCTGGATCAATGCATTTCTGCTAGTAGAAAAGTCTGTTAAATTTGCCTGTGCTTGGGGCAGCTGGGTAGCTCAGTGGATTAAGAGCCAGGCCTAGAGACGGGAGGTCCTAGGTTCAAATCTGGCCTCAGACACTTCCCAGCTGTGTGACCCTGGGCAGGTCACTTGACCCCCGTTGCCTACCCTTACCACTCTTCCACCTATAAGTCAATACACAGAAGTTAAGGGTTTAAAATTAAAAAAAAATTGCCTGTGCCATTATGTATCCGTATCCCTGTACAATGTTTTCCCGTTTCTGCTCCTTTCTCTCTGCATCAATTCCTGGAGGTCATTCCATTTCACATGGAATTCCTCCAGTTCATCATTCCTTTCAGCACAATAATATTCCATCACCATCAGATACTGCAATTTGTTTAGCCATTCCCCAATCGATGGGCACTCCCTCATTTTCCAATTTTTTGCCACTACAGAAAGCTGATTATAAACATTTTTGTGCAAGTATTTTTCATTATTATTTCTTTGGGATATAAACCCAGCAGTCATATTTCTGGATCAAAAGACATGTAGTCTTTTAAAGCCTTTTGGGTATAATTCCAAATTGTCTTCCACAATCGTTGCATCAATTTCCAATTTTACCAGCAAAGCATTAATGTGTCAATTCTAACACATCCCCTCTAACAGTAATTATTTTCTTTTGCTATCATATTGACCAATCTGCTAGGTGTGAGGTGGTACCTCAGAGTTGTTTTGATTTGCATTTCCCTAATCAGAAGGGATTTAGAACACTTTTTTATGTACTTATTGATATTTTGGGTTTCTTCATCTTAAAACTGCTCATATCTCTTGACCATTTGTTAATTGGTGAATGGCTTGATTTTTTATAAATTTGACTTAGTTGCTAATTTATTTGGGAAATTAAACCTTTAGAGAGTTTTATTATAAAAATATTTTCCCAGTTTGTTTGTTTCCTTCTAATTTTGGTTGCATTGGTATTGCTTGTACAAAAACTTTTTAATTTAGTATAATCAACATTATTCATCTTATATTTTGTAATGTTCTCTATCTCTTGCTTAGTCTTAAATTCCTTCCTTTCCCATAGATCTGACAGGTTTACTAATATATGTTCACCTAACTTACTTATGTTTACACTTTTTATATTTAAGTCATTTACTTATTTTGAATTTACCTTGGTATGGGGAAGTGATTCCCAAAGTGGGTGCCACTGCACCCTGGTGGGTACTGCAGTGATCCAGGGGAGTAGTGATTGCCACAAGTGCATTTATCTTTCCTATTAATTGCTATTAAAATTAAAAAAAAATTAATTTCCAGGGGCGTTAAGTAATTTTTTCTGGAAAGGGGGAAGTAGGCCAAAAATATTTGGGAACCACCAGTATAGGGTGTGAGATGCTGATCTAAACTTAATTTTCCATATTTTTTTCTAATTTTCATAGCATTTTTTGTCAAATAATGGGTTTTTGTCCCAAATGTTGGGATCTTTGGGTTTATTGTACACTATCATGCTGAGGTCATTTACCCCAAGTCTATTCCATTGATCCTCCCTTCTGTCTTTTAGCCAGTACCATATTATCTTAATGGCCACTGCTTTATAGTACAGTTTAAGATATGGTATTGCTAGGTCCCCATCCTTTATGTTTTTTTTTCCATTATTCCCCTTGAGATTCTTGATCTTTTGTTCTTCCAGATGAACTTTGTTATAGTTTTTTTTTTTAAATTGTTAAAAAATTTGAAAAGTATGGCACTGAATAAGTAAATTAATTTTGGGTAGGATTGTCATTTTTATTATATTAGCAGGTCCTACCCATGAGCAATAAAATTTTTTCCAATTATTTAGATCTAGTTTTAATTGTGTGAAAAGTGTTTTGTAGTTGTGTTCATATAATTCCTGTGTTTTACTTAGCAAGTAGATTCTTAAGTATTTTATATGTCTAGAGTGATTTTAAATGGTGTTTCTCTTTCTAACTCTTGCTGCTGAGTTGTGTTGGAAATACATAGAAATGCTGAAGATTTATGTGGGTTTGTCTTGTATTCTGCAACTTTGCTAAAATTGTTGATTATTTTCCCTAGCTTTTTTATCCCCTTCTCTTGTATGAAATTGCCACTGCTATCATGCCTGAATTACTACAATAGCCTTCTTTTGAGTTTTATGAATCAGACTATTTTCTACTCATAAGTAATTCAGTCATCTATTAAATTTTTCTCCATAGAATGAAGATCTGACTATATCACCTCCACTATTTAATCAACTCCAGAAACTCTCTGTCTCTAAATCAAATATGAAATCATCTCTGTGACTTTTAAAGACTTTTATAAACTATCTCCTTTTTACTTTCCTGTTCTCTTTTCAAAACCCACTTTATTCCTCTGTGACTCAGTGACATTAACCACTTTGCTTTTTTTTTGCTTGCCACACAACATCTCTAATCTCTATTCATTTTTACCAACTGTCTCTGCCTTATTCCTGAGATGCTTTCTTCTTCTGATTTTCCTTCCTTCTTAAGTGCCAGTTAAAATTCCACCTTTTACAATAAAGCTTTCTTGTTCTTCTTTACTGTTAGTTTCTTGCCTCTGATCTTGTGTGCCTTTTTATTTTTGGTTGGTAGGGGAGATCTTGAGAGCATTGAGGATAAACTTAAGGAAGAAAGTGAAATTTAAGAGTCAGAGCCTAGAATAAAATATTTTTCTTCCAAATCTAAATCATTGCAGAACAGTAATTTTTCTGTTTTTATGATCACTGAATGTAGAATAGGGAACACCACTGTGTTGCAATAAATATTCAAAACTAATAATGAGGGGCAGCTGGCTCAGTGGATAGAGAGCCAGGCCTAGACATGACTGGTTCTGGGTTCAAATTTTCCCACAATATTTCCTAGTGCTGTGACCCTGGGGAATTCAGTTAACCCCAATAGCCTACTCTTCACTGCTCTTTTGCTTTGGAACTGATACTTAGTATTGATTCTAAGGCAGAAGGTAAGGGTTAAAAAATAAGATCTTAAATTTCATGAGCAAAAACATAGAATTCAGAATAATAGACACTATATACTCTGCCTTCTTATCACATTCAGAATATTGATGTGAGTGCAGTGAAATTAGGGTTTCATCCAAAGAATTTGACAGTTCAGGCAGTCTCCATAGTGATGGATCAAGCTTTATTATGAGGGAGTATAGAGTTGCTATAGATAGCTAGTTAGATAGTAAGTGTTTAAGTTAAGTAAGTGTGTAAATGAGTCATTCCTCCAGGGGTTTTATAGAATGCTTTTTATCTTGACTGACTGTCAATGCCTTATTTGAGTGGGCTGTAGGAACATCCTTACAATAAAGGAAAGAAGTCCCTTATCCACGGTTCACTTTGTTCTCCATGTCTTCAGCCATGATTAACTCTGTTTGACCATTTTGGGGGTGGTCAGGCTTAACGTGACTCCCTGGGCAACTTTCAGTCAAATTTTGTTTTACTTCCTGGTTCTAAGGAAGGCAGGGATGGTAGAACATGAACACTGTTTGAACCTAGTCCTGTGTGACTGGGAAACAGAACCTTCCTGTAATCACTGCTCAGAGATCCTTAACCAAGGACTCCACACTCATCAACTAGTTATTGTTTTCATGTTCTTTTGAATTGTTTGCAGCCACCTGACAGAGTTAGTGAGATACCTCTTTTCAGAGCAACCTAAATCAATATTGCCTTCTGTTGTACTCGTCATGTGCCAGAGGGGATAATAAAAAATCAGAGCATTGTAGAAAAGTAAGACCATTTTTGGAAAGAGACTTGGAAGCTTTGTATTTAAGGAAAATAAGAACAAATCTGGTATAGGTAGACTGAAGAAGAGAATGTGGAGGGGATAAGGAAGATTTTGTCCAAGTGTTTGAAAAGATTTCATTGGAAAAATTCCCTTAAACTTCCAGAAGTGATAATAGTGATTGATATGAGGGCTGGACAATGTAATAAAAAAATTGTGCCTCCCTGGGTTTCACTTCTAGCTCCAAAATACACTTGACAGGTGATGTTGCATAAACCATTTCCTCTCTCTAATATTTGATTTTTTCATTTAAAAAGTGAGAAAATTGGACAAAATGCTCTTTAGTGTCTTTTCAAGTCTTAAAATATATTTATTCTTATCCTTTCTCCTCAGCCTCCTTTTTTGCAGAGGTGAAAAATTGTTTTTAGGACCACGTACAAAATATCAGACACTTTCATTCTGGTGGTTGGTTTTGCCAAACTATACTTTCCTCTTTTTATTCTTTAATTTAGGAGGTTGTTGTCTGGAGAAGCAGGGAGGAAGAGTTATTAAGAAATGTACATTATAAAGAAATATAGCAAGAAAAAAGAGAAATGTCTTTGGAATTACCAGAGAAACCATTTTGCTTCAATTTCAGTGAGACATATTTGAAACAATTAAAGATATTCGGAAATTGAAGAACAAAACATTGAATTCTCACATCATTGAAAATCTTCAAACAGAAACTTATCTCTTACTTTTTTATGGAGTGTTCATGTATCATTCAGGGAATTAAGTTGGGTTTTTTTTAACTCTTGCAATTCTATTTTTCTGAAATATATTTAATATTTCTAGATATCTAGAATTAATGTGTAATTTTTTTTAGGATTTAAGAAGATTATTTTAAAAGGGAAATTAGAAAGCATCAATTTCTAAAACAAAATTATTCACCTCAAATGGTGGAATTCCAGGGACTTTGTTCTTTGGCAGAGACTTTATCAAGCGAAAGCAGCATTCCCAATTTTTATCAACCAAACAAATTATAGAATATTCCATTAATCTGAGAGGATCATCAATCATCTAGTAAAATAAACCCAATGCTTATTTTTGTCTGAATTGGCCATTTTTAGTTTTCCTCTAACCAGTTATCGTTTATTACGAAGGAAATTCACATACTTTCATACTTGTGATGAATTTATCACATCCCAGGTGCTCTCAGAGAATTATTTTAGTTCTGACTAGGCTGGATATTCACTTATCCTTGCTATTGGGATTTTTCTTTCTCTCCTAAGAATCAAATAAGTTCAAGCTTTAAGACAACAAAATTCAATATCCCCCTTCTAACATGTTGCCAAAGTTAAAATATTTCACCTGAATCTATCTGAAAAGTTATATTTAAAATAAGATAGTAATATTTTCTTAACAGTTTGTTTCTCTGAGATTAGATACCCCTATCTTGAAGAATAGGGCCAATTCATACCTATAGACCTAGTCCCAATGATTATGAGTGAGAAACTTTGATATGTTTACTTTCTGAGCTTGGTCAGTTCACCTCCCCTTAACCAGTTTGCTCACCATGTTTTTGGTTAAAGATTAAAATTGGTCCTTTTATCATTTTCTTATTAATCGTATTTACATGTAATTTAGTTTGTCCTATACTGTTATTTTTCCTCTATTTATTTCATGGTTCTATGCTTCTGAACTTGATTCAGAATTTAGTTGGTTTGTAGTGAGCTAAGTTTAGAAATCCAACTTTCTTGACTGAAGGAATTTTGCTATCCTCGAGAATCAGTTGAGAATAAGGAGCAGAGACCAAAATCTTTAGCTGTCAAGCTACTAATTATGCCTGGATTGTTATTCAAAATTCTGGGCTTCTATCTTGCCCCTGAACTCCCAAAACATAGCCATTCTTAGTCTCATGGAAAAAGAGATATGTATGGGGGAGTTGCTAGCCTCAATGACCAAACTTCCAACCAGTCATATTACTCCCTGACCTTCAGATCTGAACCCTATCATTTTGTGCTTAGTCTCATGATGTCAGTTACCCTGCCTTGCTTGGGTTAGGTACTCCCCAAAAGTTAAATGAAAAAGGAAATATTTATCTGTTTGAGTTCTTCGGCATAACTGGAGATAAGACATAGATCCATTTATTGACAGTTAATATAACCTTGCTAATAAATGTTATTTTGCTTACAAATATGCCTCGGTTTATCCTTTTGTTAAACATCTACTCCAGAGCAGCTGGGTGGCTCAGTGGATTAAAAGCCAGGTCTAGAGATGGGAGGTCCTGCGTTCAAATCTGGCCTCAGACACTTCCCGGGACAAGTCACTTGACCCCCATTGCCTAGCCCTTAGGGCTCTTTGACCTTCGAAAAAAATCCATAATATTGATTCCAAGACAGAAGGCAAGGGTTTAAAAAAAGTCTACTTTAAAGTTACCAGACATAGTTTTGATAAAAAAAAAAAGGTGTTTTAACTTAACTTCAGCTCAGAATTACCAAGCTCAGATGACCTACTACCCTCAGCTTTCACATTAGCAGGCTTTGCAGATATTTGTGATCATCCTTGACTTATTTAACATTTTTAATAATTATTAAGTGTTTGAAAGTTTTTACTCATTCCTTTTTCTGAATACTTGATGCTTAGTGCTGAAAGAATCTTGATTATTCCTGTCTTACAAATAAAGATGAAAGCATTTTTTGTATAGAAAAACAAAACCACACAAAATATAATACGATAAATTTTCAAACAGCTATTCTATAGATTTAGAGGACAACAGAGCAAATGTTTCTCTCTTTACAGGAAACATGCTCAAACTGCACATTAATTTGAAAGGTAGAACAATGACATATCTTAGCAAAACATAATTAGCAAAATTGTTATAGCTAAATTACTCCTGTTTTCTAATGAGATTTTAGATAGTATCATAGTTATGGTGGGCAAGAGTAAGAAGGGAATCCTTTCAAAGTTTTCAGCTCTGATAGGATGGATGAGAAATGATTACAACAATTGCACTCTAGTATTAGAAAATTGTAGTGATGGGAGGAGGATCATGTAGCCAACTCATATTGTTACATGATTGTTAAATTTGCATTTTAGATATTTGCACTGAAGGTACCAGCAAATTTTAGTTATCAGAGCTTGCTGTATTTGACATTGATCATTTAGACTTAAGAAAATGATGGAAAATGTAAATAAAATTCAGGTTAAAACAAAGAATTTGTTATACCCGCTTCTTTTTCTTCTTGATAGCTATTTGTTAAAGATGTATCAGTCGAGCTCTGATTAGAGGATACCTAATAGATTATTTAGGTTAAGTTGGAGAATAAAGGAATCCCCAGTGTAAAATTTTCAACATTTTCTCATCCATTGTGGTGGTGAAAACCTCTAATGAAAGGAGACTCAAAACCTGCAAATGTAGCCCAGCCAAACTTTGAATAACTTTAAGGTTTTTGAAGTTTTATTTTTTATCATCTCTATTATAAATTTCTTTCATTACATCTTCTCTCCATTACTCTTGTTTCTATCCACTGAAAGAAATGTGAACATCCTAATTTATTTTCTACTTCATAATCATTCTAATAATTGAACACAGATATTTTTCCCTCCTTCAGTTCTTCATTTCTCCAAATTTTGCAATCCTTTGCCCTTCCACTAAGATTCTCATATGGCTTTAGCAAGTGGCATTTCACATTCTTCTTCTTTGTCTTTTAGCTTGTATTTTTAAAAAAGGTTATACCCATATTTGAACACAATTCTTTATATTTGGCCTGAAAACTGAAGAATACAGAAGATTGTTTATGTCCTTATTTCTGGAACTGTCTTAGTAAAATTTGTTTTTAATATTTTTGACTGCTATATATTGCTACTCACTGATATTTAGCTTGGCTTTCATTAATACCAGTTTGTTTTCAGTAAAATGTATACCTGACTTTACACATCATTACAAACCCATCTTGAATTTAGAAAATTGATTATTTTAAATGCAAATATGTCTTTCCACTTATGGTTAATGAATTTCATCTTTTTAGATATAGTACAACATTCTAACCTGTCAAAATTACTTTTTTTTATTGTGACTATCACTCAGTATTTTCTTTCTCATAATTTTATGACTTTTATTGTTTCTTCCCAATTGCATAAAGAAACAATATTTAATAAGAAGATATGTGAATAAACCTAAAAATAAATTAGATCTACTGAGGAAAAGCAGCCTTAAATACATACTTATGAGCTTGCTTGAGAATTTTTTTGTCAAGGCCAGAATCTCAAAATAGCAGCTCAAAATGTATTGTCTAGCTGTAACATAAATATATATATCTCATGAAGAGCTTCTTTCATATGTATCTTTGAGCTGATCATTATTTTTCTGACCAAAGAAGCTTCTGTAATGTCATGACCAAATGACCTGGACTCTTTTACCTTAATTCCTATAAACCCTCAAGTTATTGTGAATATTCCTCAATTGCTTGGGTTTGTGTAAATGCCTTAGAAATGTTTTGGTTAAAATCTTTTTGCAAACAATTTTCTGTGAGAAAGTTACACCCCTAAGAATGGTGTAATATTTTTACTCTACTTTCTATAAAACCCTTTCTCTTTGTCATAATAAATGAAGATCATAGTCATCAGTAATGATGCTGTATTTCTTCCACTCAATCCTTTTGAAACATGCTGGTCTTTAACTTTTCTGCTCTCTCTCTCTCTCTCTCTCTCTCTCCCCCATCAGATCTAGTCATTCATCACCCATTACCTTAACAATTTAACATTCATTTTCTTACATTTTGTAATCTAAATTATCTCCCTCTCCTTCTCCCTCTTCATGGTTGCAAGCAATATGTTACTCATGTGCTGTCATGCAATACAAGTTTCCATAATTTTCTTTTTGTGAAAGAAGACACATCACACATTAAGTAGAAGAGTCATGAAGGAAGGAAAATTAAAATAACATGCTTCTATCTTTTCAGAGAGATAGAGAGCCTTTTTAATCATGAGTCTCCTGGGAATGTTTTGAATTTTTGAATTAGTGATAATGGTTGCTATTCACAATTGATTATCTTACAAAATTGATTTTTCTGTGTACAATGTTCTGGTTCTGCTTATTTCACTTTACATGATTTCATACAAGTTTTTTCCTAGTTTTTCTAAAACCATCCTTTTTTTGACATTTTTTATGACACAGAAGTAATCCATTAAAACCACATACCACAATGTCTTCAGCCCTTCCTTAATTAATGGTTATCCTTTCCATTTCTAATTCTTCATCACCACCAAAAGAGCTTATATAAATATTTTTTTACAAATTATTTCTTTTCTCCTTTAATTTCTTTGGGATACAGATCTAGTAGTGCCATTGTCTGTGAAAGAATATGTATAGTTCTATGATCTATTGGGCAGTTTTAAATTGCTTTTCAGTTCCTAGCTCCACAAACTGTATTAATGTCCTAGTTTTTCCACATTTGCTCTAAAATTTATTTTTTTATTATATTAGCCCTTCCAATAAGTGTGAAATGGTACCTGAAAACTTTTAATTTTCATGTCTCTAATCAACATTGATTTGGAACATTTTTTTATATGACTATAGACCATTTTAATTTCTTCATCTGAGAACTGTCTATTCATATCTTTTGCCTACTTATTGATTGTGGAATTAATTGTATTTATATAACTTGACTCAGTTTTCTATTTGAGAATTTAAGACTTTGTCAAAGAAATTTGTCACATTTTCCCAGTTTGTTATTTCCCTTCTAATTTTTGTTACACTTGTTTTCTTTAGATAAAAAATATTTTTTTCAATTTAATGAAATAAAAATGATCTATTTTATATCTCATGAAGTTCTTTATGTCTTGTTTTGTCTTAAATTGTTCCCTTATTCATAAGTCTGATGGGGAAAGTATATCCTGCATCCTTAGTGTTGTTTTAAGGCATCATGCTTTATTTTAAAATCACATATCAATTTTGACTTTATCTTGTCATATAGTGAAAAATGTTGGCCTATGACTATTATACTGTTTTCCACTTGTCACAGTAGTTTTTGTCAAATAGTGAATTCTTCTCCCCAAAACTTAGATTTTGTGATTTATCAAACATTAGGTTACTATGATCTTTTATTACTCACTGTTTAGTACTTAATCTATTTCATTGCTCCACTACTTTATTTCTTAGATGATTACCAATTTATAATATAGTTTGAGATCTGGTATGACTAGGCCACCTTTCATATCTCTTTTTAATTAACTCTTATAATGTTCTAGAATTTTTGTTCTTGCACATAGATTTAAATTTTTTATAAATCTATAGGTACATTAATTTAGGTAGACTAGTTATTTTTATTGTATTGGTTTGTACTGCCCATGAGCAACTAATCTTTTTTTCAATTGTTTAGATTTCAATTTTATGAAGTGAAAAAGGTTTTATAATTATTTTTGTAGAATTCCTGAATCTTTCTTAGCACCTAGACTCCCAGATATTTGTCTAGATTAATTTTATTTTTTGTCAAGTTATTTGAAATTGTATTTCTTTTTGTATCTTTAGCTATTAGACTTTATTTGCAGCACATTAAAATACTAATGATTTATGTAGGATATATAACTTTGCTCAAGTTAATTGTTTCCATTAATTTTTGGCTGATTCTCTGGGATTCTCTAAGTATACCATCATAGTATCTGCAGAGAATTATAACTTTGTTTCCTCATTGTCTATTATAATACCTTCAATTTATTTTTTCTTCTCTTACTGATACTGCACATAATTTTCAATCATGTATATAAGTTATGGAAGGCATGATAAACATGCCTTCCATAACTTATTCAAGCCATTGACAAAATGATAATAAATAGCATTAATATCAAGTAGAGATTTCATGGACATTTCACCATTGTTGACTAATTTGACTTATAATTCATCTATCTGATTGAATTAGCAACTAATCCATATCTCTCCACCTTTCCCTCAACAATTGTATGAGATACGTTATCAAAATACTTTATTGAATATAGCAACATATCTTAACTTCCAGCATCTCCTTATTCCATTTCAACCTCCATTCAGCTAACAAATTAATCTTCCTAAAGGGCAGCCCTCTCATCATTTAATAAACTTCAATCGGTTCTTATCAACTACAGAATCAGATATAACATTCTTTATTTCTTCATCTCCCAGCCTTGCTCCACTTCAGGTGCTCTGTGTCCAAGTGGTAGTTGGCTCTTTGCTATTTTCCTTGCACAAAGCACTCCATCTCTTAACTCCAAGTATAGATGCCCTTTCCACACAGTGACTTTCTCCATTGAGGTTTTGATATATCACAGGTTGGCATAAGAAATCAAAAGGGAATTTTTTAGATTTTTTTGGAATATGCAGACAACATAGAAAATGTTTAGAAACTCAGAAGTGTAAAAAATACGTAACAAAATATTTTATCTTCCTAGGCCATAAATATACTCAATTTACTTTATAAGTTAAAATGGATAAAAAAGATAAACTTTGAGAAAAGATTGAAATAGCCTGCAGGTGATACAAAAAGGCTAGAAATATTAACATTGACCTACATATTGCCTTTGACTAAATACTTAACTCAAATTTTATAAAAGGTACTGGATACAACTCTTAAAAGAAAAAGAAAAAAAAAGATCAGACTTCTACATATGAAAGGAGGGCCAAAATTATATGCAGATTTTCAAGATCATGGGGGCACTGCACCCCAGTGAATGTAGAAGGATATTTGCATTTTAACTGACTGTACATTGTACTTGGAATGCTCTATATAATATTCTTACCTATCATTATCCCTATTTCTAAGTTTCCATGGATTTAAAAAAATATCAATTTAGGTCTCATTTTCAGTAAATAGGCCTTTCCAAGACAGTCTTAAATCTTAATATTTTCCCTCTATGACGACTCATATGATGTAAGGAGATATGTATGGGAGTGCCCAGATCACTTAATGTGGAGACACTATACCTTCACCTGCCAGATTCTGGTTAGGGGTAGCCTCTTTTCATTGGTTGTGAAGGGAGGAAGGCTTCTTTAAAACTGGCCAGCCTGAGAACTTAAACTCTACCCTAATCCTCACATGAATGTGGGGCCTCTGGTCTGCATGTATAAGGAAATACTATTCTATCAGTAGACTTGGGTCTCATGTTAACATCTATTTGTGTGGTTAATACATAGGTTTAAATTTTGTTTTGTTTTTGTTTTTGTTCTTATCCCAGTAGATAATAATTTAAATTTAATATAAATTAAATATAAATAATATATATATAAAGAATTTAATATAATTTAAATTTAATAAAAAATATTTAAATAATGAGAGAAAAAATTAAGCCAATAAAATATTCATTAAATATTTAAGTTCTTATTATGTACCAAGTACTGTGCTAAGCACTTGGGACATAATTAATAAAAACACAGTTCATATCCTCAAGTAGCTTACAATCTAATGGAGGATAATGTACATACAATGAATCAGGAAAGAAGAAAGAATATGACAGAGTAGGGATTGTGTCATTGTGGCATCTTTTCCTGTGGAATTTGAAACACATGTCCAGTTTTTTTCCTTTTTCTAAAGGAAAACATTGGGAGGAGTTTGGTATTCCTGTCACTGATCATAGGATAGATGAGACTATGTGAGGTGGTGTCAATAAAGCTTTAATTTACCAGTATGATGGTGAGAGATAAGAATAAATGAGTTTATCCTAGCAGGAATGTCTTGTTCTATAGAGTTGAAACCAGGCCAGGATTCTAGTTTAGTATTCTTGTAGTAAAAGAAATTAAGTTAGACTGATCCAATTTTTAATTAGTTCATACTATCCCTTTTAATTTGTTTACTTTTCTCATAGAGAAATACTTTCTTTACTTGTTCATTTTTTAACTTTTTATGAGCCTCGTCTTTAATAATATGTGATAGAATCATTCTAGAAGGTCAAAAATCATTTGCCTGTGGTTTTCAAATTCTGTTCTTTAACCTTAAAAATGTGACAGCATTTGTTTGTCTTTAGTTCAATTTCTCCTTCCTGCTATTCATAATCATTAAAATGTTACAGGCAGAATATTCTCTGTCGTAGAAGGAACAAACAGAGGCTGAATGCCTAGTGAAAAATCCCATTCTTTTCTTTATTTCCTCCAAGATTTTTTGTGTCTTCTTTCACACCATGAAAAACATGGAAATATGTATTACATTGTAATATATATATATATATTACAGCAAATATATTACAGCATATATATGTATATATATTACAGCATATATATATATATACAGCATATATGATTTTCCTGCATTCTTATAGAGGGCCTGTAGTGGGAAGGAAAGAACATCAGGGAAGAATGAAATGCAAGTTCAGAAAAAGACAGCAGAGAAACAGAAAGAAGAGAAATCTCAAAGGCAAATGTGAAAGAACATCAGACCCAAAGAAAACTCCAGAAGAACTCCAAAAGAAGATGATCAAATAAATAAGAAAGGTAGAAGAAAAATTGTGAGAAGGAAAAATGAAATATTAAACCCTAAGCAAGAAAATGGCTCCCTTAAAAGAAGAATTGGACAAATGATATCTAATGACTACATTAGAGAGTAGGAAACAGTCAATTCAAAATAAAAAAATTCATAAGGATGAAAAAATAGAAGAAGATGTGAAATATTTCTCTGGAAAAACAACTGACCTAAAAAAAATAGATAAAAATGAGAGAACCTGAGAATAATTGGACTGCCTGAAAACCATAATTGGTTAAAAAAATGGAGGAAAAAAAAAAGCCTGGACACCATGTTGCAAGAAATTATGAAGGAGATCTACTTCCTGGTTAAGATGGCTGCAGAGTAAAAAGCAGCTTCTTAACCTCTCCTAACTGAAACATACAGGACTCCTCAAGAAGACATAAAAACAAACCCAGAGGAACAAAGGGACCCTACAACAGGGCACAGCATTGGAGGTACGTGGAATCGGGTCATTTCCATGTTATAGAGGGGTGAAACAGCTCTCACTAAAACGCGAGCTGAGCAACCCCCTCCTACACCCCACACCACGTACAGTGCCAAAGCCAGTGCATAAGAGTTAGAGCAAGTTTCGGCCACCCACTGAGTCATTGGCAGCTACCTGGGGTCACCAGGGCCTGCTCCTGAGAGCAGCAAGACTTAAGATCCCAAGAGGCTAAAGAATGTGTGCGGACTTTGAACGCAGACCCTGAATGCAGGCACAAGTGCGGGCTCAGACACAAGCCCAGACACAAATCCTGAGAGCATGCTAGGACTGGGTTCTTGAGCGCAGGTGCGGACCTTGAGTGGGGACCCAGTGTAAAAGGGGTTCACAACTGTGGAAGCAACACCCTGAGACTGTTAAAGGAGCCTTGGGCAGAGGAACAAGTAAGGGGACCACCAGGAGGCTTGACCCTGAGAACAACTGACACCTCAGGAACCTAAAGAGTGCAGACAGACCCTGAGTGTGAAGATAAACCTGAGAGGGCACAGGGCTAGCAATAAAGCCAGAGACAAGAACTCAAAAAGAGAAAGATTATCAAGAAGAAATTTGTAACACTCAACAACTTTTACACAGATAAAGTCCAGACAAAAGAGCAAACGGCAGAGGAGAACAAACAAATAATCATATCCAAACCTTCCCAAAATAATGAAAACTGGTCACGAGCTATTGAAGAGTTCAAATCTGAGATGATGAGAAAGATGGAAGAGGTTTGGCGAGAGAAGTGGGAAATAGCTCAAAAGGAAATAAACAGGTTAGAAGACAGAAACTCCCAATTGGAGAAAGATGCCCCAAATAAAACAAAATGGTAAGCAAATTGGAAACCAAAATCTGGCAAGAATATAACAGTTTAAAAGGCAGAACTTTGAAATTGGAAAGTGAGGCTCAGAAATCAAATGAACTCAAAAGCAAATTGAACACCAGAAATGACCAGATTGAAAAAGAAAACCAAAAGATTATAGCCAAAAACCAGTCCCTAAAGGATAGAATTGAGCAAGAAAAAATTTTACAAGAAGCCAGAAAGAGACAATTCAGATATCAAGGAGCAACAATCAGGGTCACACAGGATCTGGCAGCCTCCACACTAAAAGACTGCAAGGCTTGGAATATGATATTCAGAAAGGCAAGAGAACTGGGTCTACAACCAAGGCTCACCTACCCATCAAAACTAACCATATACTTCCAAGGGAAAGTTTGGGCATTCAACAAGATAGAAGATTTCCAAGTATTTGCACAGAAAAGACCAGGACTAAATGGAAAGTTCGA
>NC_058135.1:262468868-262496791 GCF_016433145.1 Gracilinanus agilis
TATCTCTTTTAACCAGATCTATTTTTATTTTGATTGTATCAGAAATCATGATTGCAACTCTGGCCTTATTTTACTCAGTAGAAGCCCAATAGATTTTGCTCCTGCCTTTTATTTTTACTCTATGTATGTCTACCTGTCTCATGTGTGTTTCTTGTAGACAACATATTGTAGGATTTTGGTTTCTAATCCACTCTACTATTGGCTTACGTTTTATTTGGGAGTTCATCCCATTCACATTCAGTTATAGTTATCAACTGTGTATTCCAGGACAATTTGATTCCCTCTCCTTGTCCTGCCATTTCTCCATTCACTATTTCCTTTTATATCAATGTTTTATTTTTAATCAGTAATCAGGAGAATAATGTGGTTAGATCTGTGTTTATTGAAAATTACTTTGGAAAAAGAAGATAGAATGGGTTAGTTTTGGGGGAGACTTAAATTAGAGAGATCAATTAGGAGGTTGTTACAATGTTCTGAGCCAGAGGTGATAAGTGCTTCCACTCCTTTATCTGAGTGGAAATTGGGTTTTCAGGAGCTAGAAGAGCCCTGGGATCACTGCCAGGTCTTAATTTAAGAGAAGGATTTTAGCACTTTGAGTTAAGACAATGCATTCTTGACATGTGGCACATCTTCTGTAGAAAAATGGATGAGTAAGGATAAAGGGAGGTATCTACTGCACTCTCTTGTGCCTCTTCATTCAAGATAAATGATGTCAATCTCTCTCTCTCCTTTAACCAGGGCATTCTACCTTCTCATTTCTTAATTGTGTTTGTTTCTTAATCTATTCTTATTCTGTGTCCTCTATACATACTTCTAATTGCCTTGAGAATAATAAAATTTTTAAGACTTATGAGTCTCACCTGCATTAGGAATAATATAAGAATGTAAATAGTTTGGTTTTATTGAATCTCTTAAGTTTTCTCTTACCAATTTTTACATTTTATGCTTCCCTTCTCAAATTTATACACTAAATTTTCCACTTTGGTATTTTCACTAGAAATTCTTGAAAGTGACATATTTCATGAATAATTTTTCTTTTGAAGGAATATACTCATTTTCACTGGCTAGGTAATCCTTGATTGTAGTCCTAGATCCTTTTCCTTCTAAAATATCATGTTCCAAGCCCTCTGGTCCTATAATGTAGAAACTGTTAGGCCCTGTATCATTCTGTGTTTCCTTGATATTTGAATTGTTTCTTTCTGATATTCCTTCTATTTTCTCCTTGGCCAGGTAGCTGTGGGACTTGGCTTTAACATTAAAAGTGGTTTAAGGGTTTTGTTTTTTTTAGGGGAAAGGATACTTATCTCTTTCAGGAGGTGAATAGTGGATTGTTGCAATTGCTAATTTCCCCTCACAATAAAACATAGCAGAGCAGTTTTCCTTGGTACTTTCTTGTAATATGATGTCTGGATTTTTTTTATTATAACTTTCAGGTAGTCCAATAGTTCTTGAAATACCTTTCTTGGACCTATTATAAACACCAATAATTTTTTCCAATGAGATATTTTACATTTTCTTCTATTTTTTCTTCTTTTAATTTTTTTCAGGTTTCTTGATGTCTTATGAAGTTATTAGCTTCCAATCGCTCAATTATAAATTTAAGAAAGTCATTCTCTTCATTGGGTCTACCTCCTTTTCCATTTGCCCAATTTTATAATTTCAGAAATTGTTTTTTTCCCTTCATTGATTATTTGCTTCCTTTTCCTTTTGGAAAATTATATATTTTAGGAAGTTGTTTAGTCTGTGGAATTTTGGAATATCTTTACCCCATTTTTTTAATCATACCTTTAGTAAGCTGATTCTTTTGTTCATGATTCTTCTGCATCAATTTTGTTTTTTTAACAAATTTTTCTTCTACCTCCCTTGTTTTAATTTTTTAAACCTTAAGCTTCTGGCTTGGAATCAATAGTGTGTTTTGGCTCCAAAGCAGAAGAGTGGTAAGGGCTAGTGGCTTGTCCAAGGGTAAGAGAGCTAGGAAGTTGTCTAAATCAAGATTTGAACACAGCAACTCTATCTCTAGTCCTAGCTATGACCCACTGAGCCACCTAGCTGCTCTTTCTTTTATTTGATTTTTAAAATCCAAGAAATTCTTTTTTGGCTAGACAGAATTTCACATTTTATTTTGGAGTTTTTTATGTATCAGTTTTGACACTATTGTCCAATTTGGTTTTTGTGTTTTGATCTTCCAGATCTTGAACAGAACTTTCTGTGGATTTTTTTCTTTGCCTTTTGCTCATTTTTCAAACCTGCCCCTTGGGTGAAGTGGGCACTGACTCACTGTTTTGTGCTTGACCTACTCTGGAGTGAAAGGGTGGGCTAACTTCCTGTGAGTGTGGCCTGGGGTGGAAGCTGGGCTGGAGTTCCTCTATGGACAAGGGGTGTTAGGACATCATCTAAACTGGATTGCGCTCCTCTCTCATTCCAGTTATATAGAAGTACAATGGGCATAACTATGAAAAGTGTAAAAAAACTCATTTCAGCTAGACATAATGGAAAAAATTGCCTAGTACTAAGAGCCATTCTTAGCTATCAAAATAATTCCTTTTCATTAGACATAGTGAAGAGATATTGAATATCTACTTATGCATTTTGAAGAGGACAACCATTATCAGATATGAATTATATATAGTCACTGAAGTTTCTACCAAAACTGAAATTCTATGATTAACAATTTAAAAATTTACAATTTAAACTAACAATTAAAAAATTTAAAACAATAAAAAAGGATTTAGTTCATATATAAGCAGAAGGAAAGGGGAAAATGTCATATTGAAAAATCTAAAATATTTTCTACAAAACCACTTCTTAATTTCTGATTTTATTGTAATCCATGGGAAAAATAAGTGGATAAGTCAAGGTGAGGCAAGTTGGAAAGATGAAGGTGAGAATATGTGTATCCTTATTTTTATAATTGGGCACACCTTGAAAAATAACTAATTTTATTGAAAAGATGCCTTACTTTGATGCAAGGAAATATTGTTTTGGTTGATGTGGAAATATTTTGTATTTATTTTGTTAATGACATATGCTTTTAGAATCATTTGCATAGCCAACCTCAATCTAAAAAAATATCAGCATGTGGACCCACATTCCATTTGGCAGAGTATCAATATTTACATAGCATAATAAATGGCTTTGCAGGCTGATAACAAAGGCAGTTTTGCAATGCGTATATTTTTAGATCTTTTACCCACAGAGATTTTAAACAAACAGCTTCCATGAACACTCATCAGTGGCTTTTGAACAAACCACACCAAACACAAATAGTAGAGGAAGATGGTCTTTATGTTTGGGTGTAAAGTAGGAGCTGGAAGACTAACTTTAGTTCCCAGGTGTGCCCAATGGTCTCCTGCAGATTTTCCCTGACACTGTGGTTGCTGTCAAAATGCAATTGAGACCAGAAATGTAATGTAAAAATTCCAATGTGAAATAATAGAGGGGGAGAATCGCATTGTCCTTTGAATGTTTGTTAATAAGGAATACATATTTTTCATCCTCAAACTCCCTGGAAGGCATTATGCATTGTTGCTGGAGCTTTGGGCATCTGTTAAATAGAGGACACTTTTACTTAGCAAGTATAAGTAGAATATTTTCCTCTACCTTGGGATGAAAAAATTCAATGAACACTGACTAGTTTTGGAAAGCCATTTAGATGTTTTAGGAAAGGGAATTAGAATGACTTTGAATGAAGTAGATAATTTCAGAAATTGGGAGGATCTCAAAGACCAACCTGTACCCATGCAATAAACACTTATTTCAATAATTAGAATTGCTAATATTTTATTGGGCTTTCTTTTTAAATTTTGGCCCTATCTTCTAAGAGCTTATGTTCTTTTCTTATTTTTACTTTTTCCCAAGTTATATATTTATTATCATGCAACACATATTTCCATATTATTCATTTTTATAAGGGAATTACTTTTTAAAACCAAAACCCCCAAACATATACCCAAATAAAAGAGTGATAAATTATATCTTTCCATGTGCATTCCTACTCCAACAGTTCCTTCTCTGGAGGTGGATAGCATTTTTTTTCATAAGTCTCTCAGAATTTTCCTTGTTCATTGTATCGCTGTTATTAGTTAAGTCTATCACATTTGATAGTTCCACAATATTGCAGTTACTGTGTATAATATGCTGGTTCTGCTTATTTCACTCTGCATCAGTTCACAGAGATCTTTCCAACTCTTTCTGAAATCATCCTGTACATCATTCCTTATAGCTCAATAGTATTCCATTACCATCATACACCACAATTTGTTCAGCCATTCCCCAATTGATGGAAATTCCTTTAGTTTCCAAATTTTTGCCACAATAAAGAGAGTGACTATAAATATTTTTGGACAAACAGATCCTTTCCCATGTTTTTATCTCTTTAGAATACAGAGATAGTAGTGCTTATTACTGAATCAAAATGTACGCATTTTTTTATAAACCTTTAGGCACAGTTCCAAAATGCTCTCAGAATGCTTGGATCAGTTCACAACTCCACCAGCAATGCATTACTGCTCCAATTTTCCACATTCCTTTCAACAGTTATTTTCTTTTAATGTCCTATTAATTTATCTGATATGTTTGCATTGGTACCTCAAAATATTTTAAATTAAATTCCATTCATCATGAGGGATTTAAAACATTTTATAATTTGATTAGTTAAAAGCTTTGATTTCTTCATCTAAAAACTGCCATTGACCATTTATCAGTGGAGAAATAATTTTAATTCTAATACATTTGACTTATTTATTTGAGAAATGAGAACCTTTATGAGAGAAATTTGTTATAATTTTTCACCAATTGTTTCCTTTCTAATCCTTGTTTTGTTGGTTTTATTCATAAAAAACATTTTATTTAATATAATAAACATTATTTATTATCTAACTTTTAATGATATTTGTCTCTTGTTTAATCATAAATTCTTCCTTTCTCCATACATCTGAAAGCTAAACTATTCTATTTTACCTTAGTTTATTTAAAATAAGACTCTTCATATACCCATTTGGACTTATCTTGTAATAGAACATGAGATAGTGATCAAAACCTAATTTTTGCCTTCTGTTTTCTTTTGTTTGTTGTTTTTTTTTTGTTGTTTTTTTTTTTTACATTTTTTAAACCCTTAACTTCTGTGTATTGGCTCCTTGGTGGAAGAGTGGTAAGGGTGGGCAATGGGGGTCAAGTGACTTGCCCAGGGTCACACAGCTGGGAAGTGTCTGAGGCCAGATTTGAACCCAGGACCTCCCATCTCTAGGCCTGACTCTCTATCCACTGAGCTACCCAGCTGCCCCTTGCCTTCAGGTTTTGCAATTTTCCCAGTAGTTTTTTGGTCAAATAATGAGTTCTTATCCCCAAAACTAAGATCTTTGGGTTTATCAAACACTAGATTGCTGAGGTCATTTATCCCTAATCTCTTCTATTGATCCATACTTCAATTTCTTAGCCAGTACCTGATTGTTCTGATGATTACTGCTTTATACTACAGTATTAAGATCTGGCACCCCTAGTCCACCATCCTTCACATTATTTTTTTTCATTAGTTCTCTGGATATTCTTGACCATTTATTCTTCCAGATGAATTTTGTTATTTTTTCAAGTTCAATGAAATATGTATTTGTTTTTTTGTTTGATTGATTGTTATGACACTGAATTAGTAAATTAATTTAGGTAGGATTGTCATTTTTATTATGTTAGCTTGACTTATTGAGGAGAAATTAATGTTTTTACCCAGTGGTTTAGACCAACCATTATTTGTGCAAAGTGTCTTGGAATTGTGTTCATTTAATTGTTGTGTTTGTCTTTGCAAATAGACTCCCAAGTATTTTATATTGTCTAGAGTAATTTTAATTGGAGTTTCTCTTTCTAACTCTTTTCGCTGAGCTTTGTTGAAAATATATATATATATAGATAGATAGATACTAATAATTTATATGTTTTTATTAGTTGATTTTCTAGATTCTCTATGTATATCAGATATCATTCACAAAGAGTGATAGTTTAGTTTCATTATTTTCTACTTTAATTGCTTTTACAACTTTTTCTTGTCTAATTGATGAAGCTTGCATTTCGAATACAATATTTAATAATAGTGATGTTAATTGGCATCTTTGCTTCACTCTTGATCTTCTTGATAAGGCCTCTAACTCATCCCCATTGCAGATGATACTTGCTCATTGTTTTAAATAATACTAATGATTTTAAGGAGAAGCCCTTTTATTCCTATGCTCTCTAGTGTTTTCAATAGGAATGGGTGTTTTATTTTGTCAAAGATTCTTTCAGCATTTATTGAGATAATTATGCGATTTCTGTTAATTTGATTATTGATATAGTCAATTTTGTGTATAGTTTTCCTAATGTTAAACCAGCCTGGCATTCCTGATATAAAACCCACCTGGTCATAATGAATAATCCTTATGATATATTGCTTTATTCTCTTTGCTAGTATTTTATTTACTTTTTTTGCTTCAATATTCATTAAGGATATTTGTCTGTGATTTTCTTTCTCTGTTTTTGGTCTTCCTAGCTTAGGTATCAGTGCTTTATTTGTGTCATAAAAATTATTTTGTAGGGCACCTTCTTTGCTTATTTTGTCAAATAGGCTGTATAGTATTGGGAACAATTGTTCTTTAAAAATTTGATAGAATTTACTTTGAACCCATCTGAACACGGGGCCTTTTTCTTGGAGAGCTCATTGATGACTTGTTCAATTTCTTTTTCTGAGATGGTACAGTTTATGTATTCTATATCTTCTTCTGTTAATCTGAGTAATTTATATTTCATTAACCATTCATTTCATTTAAGTTATCAGATTTATTGACATATAATTGGGCAAAATAATTACTAATAATGACATTAACTTCCTCTTCCTTGTATTCTTATCTTTTTTAATTTTAATAGTGGTAATTTGGTTTTCTTCTCTATTTTGTTAATCAAATGAATCAATGGCTTATCAATTTTTTTTATTTTTAATGAAATTAGCTCCAATGGCTTTCTTACTTTCATCTCCCCTTTGATTTTCAGGCTTTCTAATTTGGTGTTTAATTGGGGGGTTAATTTTTTATTATCCTAGTTTATTTTAGTTGCAACCTCAATTCATTTATTTCATTTTTCTCTATTTTATTGATATAAGCATTAAGAAATATAAATTGTTCCCTGTGTACTATTTTAGTTCAAAAAATTTCTTCTATTGTTTCTTTAGTGCATTCTCTTTAAAGAAATTACTGATTGTTTCTATGTTTTGTTCTCTGAACCATTCATTCTTTAGTATAAGATTAATTTTCTAGTTATTCAATTTTTTATATAGCCCTTTATTCAGTATACTTTTGATGGCATTATAGTTTGAAAATGATGCATTTAATATTTCTATTCTTTTTCATTTGGTTGTAAGGGTTTATTTCTTATTATATGATCAATGTTTGTGGTTGCCATGCACTTCTAAGAATATTTCTTTCTATATCTCTTCAATTTTCTACAGAGGTTTCTCAAATATTACTATTCTAAAATTCTATTCATGCTTTATTTATTTATTTAATTCAGTAAGGATAAGATTAGTATGCCTACTAACAGAGTTTTCTTGCCAATTCCCTCTTTTAATTCATGTAGTTTCTCCTTTAGGGATTTATATGCTTTCATTTAATGTATATGTTTAATATTGATATAATCATTATGATTTAATTTTAATCAGTTCTAGAGTACTTTTCCTGTTTGTAAAGTGAGTCCTGATATTTTGTTTGGCATCCATTTGGATCATAGGATAAGACCTTTAGTTACTTGCTATCCTAGAAAACCAAAGGTAATCAATAATAAGCATTTAATTCCATTTCTTTTGAGACTTATTTTAATTGTCTCTACCTGTTGTCACTGGGGCTTATTTGCAATTGTGTCTAACACTTGACTTTAATTTAAACTATGTGCTTTTTTATTGTGTGAGTAAGGAAGATGTATCCTTGAAATGCCAGACATTCACTGGAAGTATTTTTATTATACCTGAGAAAAAAATAACATCTCTCTTTCCAATTTTTCATCCAGTTCCAAATCCACCTAACTGTATTTGGATCACACACACACACACACACACACACACACACACACACACACACACACAGCCCCTATTCATCTTATCCACAAGATGTATGCATGAGAGCCTTTATGATATGTTTTGCTTAAATCTTACTAAATATTATATCCATCAGTCCTTTGATCCAACAGTCTATTAATCCAAACAGAAAAAGAAATTAAGTTTCATTTAGAATGATGCATCTCAAACAGCAGTTTCTCTCATTGAGATCATCATTTCCAATTCTCTAAACTCTTTCAACATCCTTATATTAGGTCCTACAATTGTATAAAAATATGTGACCACAAATGTCAGAAGGAAAACTAGATGTCCTAATAGTACAGTATGACTCCTATAGACCATTATATTGAGATAATTAGTTGAAGGTCAGGGAGTTGTTTATTTTAGAAAAAAAGACTTGTGTTGGGGAGTTATTGATTATATCCATTTATTGGAAAATAAATCTCTATGAAAGGGTTTGGCTTTGTTCTACTGGAACCTAGAAGGAAGGATTAATATATGGTCTTTATAATTAAATCTTAGAATTGATACAAGTAAAACCTTCTTAACAATTAGAACTATCCCAATTAGGAATTTATTGTTCAGAAAGCATAAAGTTTTCCTGGAGGTACTCAAGGAAAGATTGGTTATCCCCTGGCCAGTCATGTTGTAGAAAGCATTCTTCTTCTGTAGTTACATCCTTAAAATTCCTTCTAACTAATATAGTCTATGAATTTTTCTTGAATTCTTAAGTCATCTGTTGGTTTCTAGGAATGAAATGCTCAACAGCTATCTTCCCAAATTCAAGGCATCTCCTATCTTTCACTAATACAATTAAGTTGAATTAAATTCAATTTACCAAAAAAAAATAGTTACACATATTGGGTAGAAAAATGCAAGTAATATGTAGCAATAATAAAAAGGAGATATTTAAATATATAAATTATATTATTTGTAAATAAGATATCAATTAACTAATGAACAAATGAATATAACTCAATGAATTGATGAAAAAATGAACAAACAGATGGCAAAATATATGTGTAGGTAGACAAAATTTTGAATACAAATTTTTTCTTGGAAGTACTGTTGTAAACTGTTAAGGTAAAAACTGGGGTTAACTTATATTTATTTTATGTGGGTTCAGAAGGGTGAGTAGGAGGCAGGAATGGACAATAGTCTGGGACCAAACAAGTTGGGGAAATTGGGTTTGGCAGTTTGGGTAATGGCAGTTGACAGGAGTGACTGTTGGGCTTTAACTGTCACACTGATCCACTCAGCCAGGGAATCTTTTAAACCAACAAATGAGTAGACTGACAAGAGGTTTTATAAACAGGGGTTTAATTCAATGAACTATAGTCTGAAAGAAGGGAAAAGGGGGCTCTATTTTACCAGTCTATGGACAAGCCTCAGGGTCAGGGAATGGACTTATCTACACTAAGCTAGAAACTATAGCAGGGCAGGGTACAATGGAAATCAGGAATGAAAGTAGGATCCTCACTGCTGAGTCCTGTCAAAATCCAGTGATGGTACAGCTTTCACAGGTCTTCAGCCAGTACTCCTTCAGTTGGTCAGTTGGTTAAGTCAGGGAGCTAAACCAACCTGAGCTGACCAGCAACTCAGATTAGGTTTTATAGTCTTAACCTAACCTCCCACAAGCAAATGACTTTCCTCCTTCTGAATATCAGGATACAAATTCCATTTCCTCTGAGGTCTCCCAGGGGGTCAGTTACAACTTGTCTCCAACCACCATGGAGTCCATCTTAGAGAGAGAAGCACAACTTCCTGCTTCCCCATTCCATTTAGAATTCTCCAGCCCCGCTTGCTAAGCCTCACAGCTAACTAATCTTAAGCATCTTATTAATTTATCTTACAACAGTACAGAGAAGGTTTCATAGAAGAAGAAATAGGGAAACCTCATCATTACATTATAGTCATGGAATTTTTGTTTGGAAGGACCTGAAGATCCATATCTGCATCTCACCCAGGACTCTATCTAACATATTAAACAGTCACATATAATGTCATTGAAGCCCTCACTAAGAGGAAATGCATTACCTCACATGTTGTCTGTTCAACTTTTAGATGGTTCAAATAATCATTAAGATATTCCTTTTATAGGAATAATGAACTGGAGAAATTCCATGTGAATTGGAACAACCTCCAGGAATTGATACAGAGTGAAAGGAGCAGAACCAGGAGAACATTGTACACAAAGATGGATACACTGTGGCACAATTGAATTTAATGGACTTCTCTACTAGCAGCAATGCAATGATCCAGGACAATTCTGAGAGACCTGTGAAAAAGAATGCTATCCATATCCAGAGAAAGAACTGTTGGAGTAGAAACACAGAAGAAAAACAAATGCTTGATCCCATGGATTGATGGGGATATGATTGGGGATGTAGACTCTAACGGATCACCCTAGTGCAAATATCAATAATATGGAAATAGGTCTTGATCAATGACACATTAAAACCCAGTGGAACTACTCATTGGCTTCAGGAGTAGAGTGAGAGGAGGAGAGGAAAAGAACATGAATCATGTAACCATGGAAAAATTCTCTTAATAAATTAAATAAAATTAAAAAAAGATATTCCATTTATAAATTCTAAATTTTTTTGTCATTTTCACCTAATTGCTACTCTAATTCTTTTGCCATGGCTCAAAGGAAAATGACCTAATTGCTTTTCCTTGTGGTCATTCTTCAAATATTCAAAGATAACTATCATGATTCCCTACAAAATCTGAAAAACCTTAGTCTTTAGCTAATTCCTACAAGATATGATTAACTGTGTGAGTCTCTATCCTTTGGTTGCTCAACAGATATCTCAACACATTTCTGAAAATAGGATATCCTTTTGTAGTTGTCTTGAAAATAAACACCCTCTTTGAATGAATGAAGGATCAGAGAAGGTGAATGAGGGTATAAAGGATACCAGCAAAGGACTCCAACATAACTATTTCAAGGAAAGAATGCCTGTTCTAATAAATTTTTTTAATAGTGAAAAAACCCAAACAATTAACTGTGTCAGGACAAACCAGCCTGGTGAACAAAAAATGTTTTGTGTGTCATCTATAATTACAATTAGAGCAACCTTATCTCACAACTCATTCCAAAAATATTAATTGGCACTCTTGCATAGCTCCAGTTGTTGTTGTTGTTGTTTCTTAATCTATCTGATAAGTTGTGAGAAGATATTGACAAATTACCTTTGACAAAACAGTTTAGGAGTACTGTGTGGTATTTTAAAATATCTGATACTCAGTATTCTATTAGTTCATGCACAAATAATTTTGTATATGTATGCTGACTTTTGCAGAGTGGGTTTGCTTTCTTAACACATTAATTCTAGAAAGTATAAAATATGATTTAATTTCCTAGAAATTATACTCAAATCAGATATTTAAAATATTTAGAATGCACAGCCTTACAAGAGCATATTAAGAAGCTCAAGGCTTACATCCTCCCTATCACATAAAATAGAAGCATTCACTTACTCTAAGACAAGATATATTTAAATTGATAAAAAGTGAGCCAATGAGTAAGGTAATTGGTAAAATTAATTGGTACCTCATGTATCATTTTTTTTAATTATTGCCAGTTTTTAATGTGAAAATGAGGATGTTAATATTTACATAGGGAAAGAGAAAAGGCCTTTGATTTAGTTGGTATAAGGAGATCCCAGGTAAGGAAACTTCTACTAGAAATGCAAGTTGGCAATTTTTCTCCAATTTATAGTCTTAAATAGTTGTATATAGCATTAAAAGTTCAAATGTCTTGTCACTGGTCACATAACCAGTAGATATCATGACGAGACTAGAAAATATACCTTCCTTGCTTTTAGGTCATTTTTCTATGCACTCATGATTCCAAATATTTAGATAACTTTGTAAAATTTTAAGGGTCTTTACAGACATTATCTCATTCCAAATGCAGATGAGAAAATTATTCCTAGGGAGGGAACAAAATCTTCCTCCAGACAAAGAACTGATGAAGACTGAATAGAAGCATACTACTTTTTTAAAATTTCTATACTCTATTGGTCTGTTTTCTTTGACAATATCTCAAAAAGGGAGATATACTTTACCTTTCTGCACAAATATAGCCTAAATAAAGTTGTGTGTCATTTCAGGGAGGAGGGGAGGAGAATGAGGAAAGAAGAGATTGTGGAACTCAAAAATTTTAAAAGATGAATGTAAAAAATTGTTTTTATATGTAATTAGAAGAAAATAAATAAATTTCTGTTTCCTTATTTTCTGTCTCTGTCTATCTCTTTATCTCTTTGTCTCTCTGTCTCTGTATGTCCATCTACATCTTTCTCACCCATTTTTAACATATCCCAAACATCATTCAATGTGTATCCA
Organism: Gracilinanus agilis; assembly: GCF_016433145.1. Lineage (NCBI taxonomy): Eukaryota > Metazoa > Chordata > Mammalia > Didelphimorphia > Didelphidae > Gracilinanus > Gracilinanus agilis. The sequence goes on from NC_058135.1 coordinate 262,481,287, forward strand.
TGATAAAATTTCTAGATATTTGGATAATATTCCCTGAGGACTAGTCCTCAGCTTACATTATTTATAATCTCCTCAGGATTAACCACCAAAACCGTGTTTAACTCACACTATGATTAATAACCAATGTCACATCATCATTGACAGAGCCTAACTGTTCACTACTTAATCTTGAGACAAAAGTTAGAGGTAAATAGACAGACAGTTTTAAAACAAGGGGTATATGTAACTTAAATGTTTTAAACCAAGCTTTGTAATCAATCAAGAACAGAAAAGAATATATCAGAATGGGTTTTATTTCCACAAGTCTACCTGTTAGTAGGGTAAGTTTTTATTTTATTTTATTTTATCATTTTTTATTTAATTAATCAATTTAGAATATTTTTCCCTGGTTACATGATTCATGACTTTTCCCACCCTTCTTCCTTTTCCCTTCCTGGAGCTGACAAAAAATTCCACTGGGTTTTACACGTATCATTGTTCAAAACTTATTTGGGTAGAATGGTCATTTTTATTATGTTAGCTCATCCTAACCATGAGCAATCAATGTTTTTCCAATTGTTTATATCTAGTTTTAATTGTTTGGAAAGTGTTTTGTAGTTGTGTTCCTATAGTGTCACACCTATCAAACTACCAAGAAACTTTTGTACAGAACTAGAAAAAAACTCTAACAAAGTTCATTTGGAAGAACAAAAGATCAAGACTACGAAAGGAAATAATGAAAAATAAGTGAAGGAAGTTGGCCTAGCAGTACCAGATATTAAACTATACTATAAAGCAGTGGTCATCAAGACAATATGGTACTGGGTGAGAGACAGAAGGGAGGATCAGTGGAATTGACTTGGGGTAAGTGGCATCAGCAAGATAGTATATGATAAACCCAAAGAGCCCAATTTTGGGGACAAAAATGCACTATTTGGCAAAAACTGCTGGGAAAATTGGAAAAAAAATATGAGATATGGGAGAGATTAGGTTTAGAGCAACATCTCACATCCTACACCAAGATAAATTCAGAGTAGGTGAATGACTTGAATATAAAGAAGGAAACTATAAGAAAATTAGGCGAACACAAAATAGTGTACTTGTCAGATCTCTGAGATTGGAAAAATTTTAAACCAAGCAAGAGTTAGAAAAAATTACAAAATGTAAGATAAATAATTTCAATTACATTAAATTTAAAAGATTTTGTACAAACAAAAACTATGCAAAATTTATTTCCATATTACTAACATTTGCAACATAGTCATCATTTAAGTAGAGACCTTAGCTTTTTAAGTCCATCACTGTTGAAGAGCTATATACCCAAACAGAAATTTCCTTTGCTATTCTCACTTTGATGGCTGACTGGCAGATGCTCACATTAATGTTAATAACTGAAAGTACCCTCCATGGCATTTCAACACCTGCAATCATTACCTGGTGTTTTTTGTTTGTTTGTTTCTTTGTCTTCCTCCCCTACATTTTACCTCTCATTGCATGCATTAATTTTTAGAGTTATAACGATTGGAAATATGTAGGTACAGGTACAATTTTCATATTCAAGCCTGCAGGGGCTACAGGCAAAATGAAATTAATTTATTATTTTTGATTTAAGAAAGATAGAATATTTACTGAAGTGAGTGAAATTAAGGATCTCATTTATAATGGAATCACATCTGTAAAAAAAGATTTCCTGAAAACTCAAAAGTCAGTTTTATCATTGTATGCATTAAATGCCTCTTTCCTAAGTAGTCTTTTCATAGACAATTTTCTTCATTTTTGCTTCATCTCTAGTCTTCTGGTTTTTTGTAACTAACACTTGAATGGAGAATTCATTCATTGCCTATTCTGGATTTGTAGTTTCCATAAGTCGGTACTTCTAGCATTTTTAAAAAACCAACTAAAAAGTGACCCCATTTTTCATTTTAAAAGAATGACCTTTAAATGTATAGGGTGATTTTCCTCAGAGTCAAAAGGGGAAAAATCTTAACATGTTCCTATTTTGCAATCCTAATCATTCTATCCTGCTTTGAAGAAACTCTAAAATAGATTTCAGTCTTAGTCAATCTCAAGGTTGCCAAGTCATTATAGAACTCTATGGATTATTTGCCATTGCAAAGTAATTACCCCTCTTTATGGTATTATATGTTAAATGATAGTTGAGTGTAAGAAATTATTATTATTATTATTTTAATACCAATTTTCTAGTATTCTATTTAAGATCTTTGCATCTAAGTTCATTAAAGAGATTGATCTGTAGGTTTCTTTCTCTCTTTTTGGTCTGCCTGACTGGAATCAGTACTATATTAATGTCAAAAAAGGAATTTGGTAGGACTCCTTCTTTGCTTACTATGTAAAATAATTTGTATAGTATTAGGATTAGTTGTTCTTTGAATGTTTGATAGAATTCACTTGTGAATCCATCAGGCCTTGGTGATTTTTTCTTAGCTAGTACTTTGATGGCTTGTTCAATTTCTTTTTCTGATATGGGATTATTTAAGTATTCTAATTCTTCTGCTGTTAATCTAGGCAATTTATATTTTTGTATATATTCATCCATATCATCTAGATTGGTATATTTATTGCCATATAATTGGGCAAAATAGTTCTTAATTATTGCCTTAGAGTCAGGCCTAGAGATGGGAGGTAGTAGTTTCAAATCCAGCCTCAGACATTTCCCAGCTGTGTGACCCTGGGCAAGTCACTTGATGCCCATTTTCCACCCTTACCACTCTTTCACCTAGGAACCAGTACACAGAAGTTAAGGTTTTAATAATAAAATAAAATAAAATAAAATAATGATTGCCTTAATTTCCTCAATCTCCTTAATGAACATAGAGGTGAAAATCTTAAATATAATACTAGAAAAAAGACTCCAGCAAGTGATCATGAGGGTTATCCATCATAGTCAGGTGGATTTATACTAGGTATACAAAGATGGTTCAAACCTTCAAAGAAGAATTAATTCCAATACTATATAAACTATTTGACATAATAAGTAAAGAAGGATTTCTACCAAACTCCTTTTATGATACAAATATGGTACTGATCCCAAAGCCAGGTAGATCAAAAACAGAGAAAGAAAACTACAGACAAATCTACTTAATGAACATAGATGCAAAAATCTTAAACAGAATACAAGCAAAAAGACTCCAGCAAGTGATCACGATGATTATTCATTATAATCAGGTGGGGTTTATATCAGGAATGCAAGGATGGTTCAACATCAGGAAAACCATTTACATAATTAACCATATCAACAAGCAAACCAACAAAAACCACATTATTATCTCAATAGATGCTGAAAAAGCTTTTGACAAAATACAACATCCATTCCTATTGAAAACACTAGGATGTATAGGAATAGAAGGACCTTTCCTAAAAATAATAAATAGCATATATCTAAAACCTTCAACAAGCATCATATGCAATGGGCATAAATTAGAAGCCTTCCCAATATGATCAGGAGTGAAACAAAGATGCCCACTATCACTTCTATTATTTCACATTGTACTAGAAACACTAGTAGTAGCAATTATAGAAGAAAAAGAAATTGAATATATTAAAATAGGCAGTGAGGAGACTAAGCTATAACTCTTTGCAGGTGATATGATGGTCTACTTAAAAAATCCTAGAGAATCAACTAAAAAGTTAGTAGAAATAATCAAAAACTTTAGCAAAGTTGCAGGATACAAAATAGATGCACATAAATCATCAGCATTTCTATATATTTCCAACACATCACAGCAGCAAGTGTAAGAAAGAGAAACACCATTTAAAATTACCCTAGACAATATAAAATACTTAGGAATCTATCTACTAAAACAAACACAGGGATTATATGAACACAACTACAAAACACTTTCCAAACAATTAATACTAGATCTAAACAATTGGAAAAACATTGATTGCTCATTGGTAGGATGAAGCTAACATAATAAAAACGACCATTCTACACAAATTAATTTATTTATTTAGTGCCATACCTATCAAACTACCAAGAAACTTTTTTAAAGAATTAGAAAAAAAACTATAACAAAGTTCATTTGGAAGAACAAAAGAGCAAGAATAACCAAAATCTGAAGGGAAACAACAAACTGGAAAAAAATATTTATATCAAGATCTCTGACAGAGATCTAACTACTCAAATATACTAAGAGCTAAATTGTATTAAAAAATCAAGCCATTCCCCAATTGATAAATGGACAAGAGACATGATTAGGCAATTTTCAGATAAAGAAATAAAAAATATCAATAAGCACAAGAGAAAGTGTTCTAAATCTCTAATAATTAGAGAAATGCAAATCAAAACATCTCTGAGGTATCACCTCCCACCTAGCAGATTGGATAAAATGATAGTAGGGGAGAGTAATGAATGTGGGAGGAGATGTGGCAAAATTGGGACATTAATGCATTGCTGGTGGAGTTGCGAACTGATGTAACCATTCTGGATGACAATTTGAACTATGCCCAAAGAACTCTAAAAGATTGTCTGACCTTTGATCCATCCATAGCATTGCTGGGTTTGAACCCCAAAGAATTCATAGATAAAAAGACTTGTACAAAATATTTATAGCCATACTTTTTGTGGTGGCAAAAAACTGGAAAATGAGGGTATGCCCTTCAATTGGGGAATGGCTGAACAAATTGTGGTATCTGCTGGTGATGGAATAGTATTGTGCTCAAAGGAATAATGAACTGGAAGAATGCCATGTGAACTGGAAAGACCTCCAGGAAGTGATGCAGAGTGAAAGGAGCAGAGCCAGAAGAACATTGTATACAGAGACTGATACACTGTGGTAAAATAGAATATAATGGACTTCTGTAGTAGCAGCAATGCAATGATCTTGGACAATTCTGAGGGATTTATGGAAAAGAATGCTACCCACATTCAGAGGAAGAACTACAGGAGAGGAAACACAGAAGAAAAGCAACTGCTTGAACACATGGGTTGATGAGGACATGATTGGGGATGTAGACTCTAATGACCACAGCAATGCAACTAGCAATAATAAATACCAATGTAAAGTTTTGATGACAAAGGATAAAACCAGTATAAATGTGCATCAGCTATGGAGGGGTTTTGGAGGGTGAAGGGGAAAGTAAAAACATGAATCATGCAACCATGGATATTTTTTTCTAAAAAAATAAAATATATAAATCTTAAAAAAAAAGAAAAAAAGATCAAGAATATCAAGGGAAATAATGGGAAAAAACGTGAAGGAAGGTGCCTAGCAGTACCAGAATTTAAACTATACTAAAAAGCAGTGATCATCAAAACAATATGGTGGTCACTAACAGACAGAAGGGAGGAGCATTGGAATAGACTTGGGGTAAGTGATGTCAGCAAGACAGTCTATGATAAATCCAAAGAGACCAACTTTTTGGATAAAAATGCACTATTTGACAAAAACTGGGAAAATTGGAAAGCAATATGGGAGAGATTAGGTTAAGATCAACATCTCAAACCCTACACCTGTCACAAAGATAAATTCAGAGTGAGTGAATTACTTGAATATAAAGAAGGAAACTAAGTAAATTAGGCGAACAGAGAATAGTATACTTGTCAGATCTCTGGGAAAGGAAAGATTTTAAAATCAAGCAAGAATTAGAAAAAATTATAAAATATAAAATAATAAGTTTCCACATAGGTTTTCCTAAGTTATATGATCTTAATTATCTCCCACTCTTCCTCCCTCCTCCCTCTAGGATCTGGGAAGGAATTCAGTCTGGGATATATTTTTATTATCATGCAAAGCAGATTTCAAAATTATTCTTTTTCTGTGAGTGAATAATTTTATAAAACCCAAACCCCAAACCATATACCAAAATCAACAAGTGATAAATCATATATTTTAATCTGTATTTCTATTCTAACAATTCTTTCTTTGGAGGTAGATAGCATTCTTTTTCAGAAGTCTTTCAGAATTGTCCTGAAAAATTGTATACCTATTAGTAATTAAGTCTATCACACTTGATTTTTTTAAAATTTTGCTATTACTGTGAACAATATTTTCCTGGTTCTGCTTATTTCTTTCTGCATCAGTTCATGAAGGTCTTTTCCATTTCTATCTGAATTAATTCTGTTCATCGTTCCTTATAGCACAATAGTATACCATTACCATCATATACTACAGTTTGTTCCCCAATTGAGGGAAATCCTTTTAGTTTCCAATTCATTGCCACCACAAAGAGAACAGCCATGAATGGTTTTGTTCAACCAGGTCCTTTCCCATTTTATTTATTTTTGTTCTTTTATTTTGTTTTATTTGGTATTTCTCTTGTTGTTATACAGACCCTGTGGTGGCATGACTAAATGAAAAGGTATGTACTCTTTTTTACTCCTTTAGGAATAATTCTAAATTATCCTCCAGAATGGTTGGATGAGTTCAAAACTCCACCAGCAATGCATTACTGTTCCAATTTTGCCACATTCCCTCCAACATTTAATGTGTTCCTTTACTGCAATATTGGCCAAACAGATAGATATGAAGTGGTACCTCAGAGTTGTTTTAATTTACATTTCTCTAATGAAGAGTGATTTAGAGCATTTTTCCATATGATTATTTATAGTTTTGATTTCTTAATCTTAAAACTGCCTATTCAAATCTTTTGAAGTTGTATCAATTGGGAAATGACTTGGATTCTTATAAATTTGTCTTTGTTTTTTATATATTTAAGAAAAGAGATCTTTATTGAAGAAATATTATAAATTTTCCCCAAGTTTGTTGTTTCCATTCTAGTCTAGTTTGCATTGGTTTTGTTTGTACAAAAACTTTTTAATTCAGAATAATTAAAATTATTTACTTTACAACTAGTAATGATCTCTATCTCTTGTTTGGTTATAAATTCTTCCCTTCTTCATAGACCTGACAGGTATACAATGTTCCCCTAATTTATTTATATCACTCTTTATGTTTAAGTCATATACCAATTTTGACTTATTTTGTTATAGGGTGTGTAATAGTGATGTAAAAATAATTTTACCATATGGTTTTCCAATTTTCCAAGCAGTTATTGTCAAATAGTGAGTTATTATTTCAAAATCTGGGATCTTTGGGTTTGTCAAAGACTAGATTGCTGAGTTTATTAACCCATAATCTCTTCCATTGTTCCATCCTTCTATTTCTTTGCCAGTACCAGATTGTTTTGATGATTACTGCTTTATAGAACAGTTTAATATCTGGTACTGTTAGACCACCATCCTTCACATTTTTTAATAGTTCCCATGTTATTTTTGATCTTTTGTTCTTCCAGATAAATTTTATTATTTTTTCCAGTTCTATAAAATAATTGTGGTAGTTTTATTGGTTTGGGACTGAATAAGTAATTTAATTTTGGTAGGATTGTAATTTTTATTCTTTTAGTTCAGCCTATCCATGAACAATTAATGTTTTCCAATTGTTTAGATACAGTTTTAATTGTGTGAAGTGTTTGGTAGTTGTGTTCATACAATTCCTGTGCTTCTCTTGGCAAATAGATGTGAGTAGAATGAGTAGAGTACAATACAATGAAACTTCTTAAGAGTTGCCTTAGAAACAGCCTGACAGATGAGCATTTCCTTTCCTTTGGCCCCCTCTTTAAAAAGTTTGCCCATTACTGGTCTAGAGTGATTTTAAATGGAGTTTCTCTTTCTAACTCTTGCTTCAGAGTTTTGTTGGAAATACACATAAATTCTGATGATTTTTGTTGACTTATTTTGTATCCTACAATCTTACTAAAGTTATTATGTCCACTAGCTTTTAGTTGATTTTCTAGGATTCTCTAAGTATACCATCATATCATTCACAAAGAGTTAGAGTTTAGTTTTCCTACTTTAATTCCTTAAATTTCTTTTTCTTTTCTAATCGCTAAAGCTAGCATTTCTAGTACAATAATAATGGTGATAATGGGCATTCTTGCTTTAATCCCTGATCTTATTTGGAAGGTTTCAAACTTACCCCAATTGCAGATGATACTTCCTGATGGTTTTTAGATAGATATTGCTTATTGTTTTCAAGAGAGGTCTTTGTATTACTATGCTTTCTAGTGTTTTTTTAAGGGGAGTTCTATTCAACAAATATTTATTTAGTCTTGCTATAGACAGAGAAAAATGACTCATTCTGCCTTCCCAAAGGAATTTACATTCTACTTGGGTAAAATACAATGTGTACTCAAAAAAGCTAGAATAAAATGAAGGGTGAAATTGTAGGTAAAAGAGAGATCTAGATCAAATGCTCCAATAAAATCTTAGGAAGGAGAGAATAAAGCTTTCCAAAACAGTATCTTCAATTTTTTTAAATTTATTTAGAATATTTCCCCATGGTTACATGATTCATGATTTTTCCCACCCTTCTTCCCTCCCCACTCGCAGAGATGACAAACAATTCCACTGGGTTATACATGTATCATTGTTCAAAACTTATTTCCATTTCATTCATATTTGCAGTAGAGTGATTCTTCAACATCAAAACCCCAATCATATCTCCTTCGAAACATGTAATCAAGCATATGTTTTTCTTCTGCATTTCTGCTCCCACAGTTCTTTCTCTGGATGCTGTGTAATGGAGCAGAGAAGACTAAAAAGGAACAGAACCCCTCAGGAGGCCAGGAGCCTATCTGGGTTTTCACCCAATCTCTTATCTCACCTCCCTTCTGTCACCTTGCCTCACCCACCCTGCCCCTGCTGTAATGCTCTATCTCTGCTTCTGAGAAATTGCTTGCTTGCTTAAGGAATGTATATGTTTGAACATATCAATCCTATCCTTTGAAATGCATGCCAAGGAAAATTCCCGCCAACTTATTTTCCTATATATTTTCTGTGCTTACTTATGGGTGGCATAGTTCTCTCTCATGTGAGGAGGACACCCCAGTTGACCAGTAATTAAAGGTCCCTAAAACTTTTAAACCTGTGTGTTTGGCATTTTTAGGAGGTGTCCCACTTCAGCAGATAGCCTTCTTTCTCATAAATTCTTCTGTGTTGTCCTGGATCATTGCATTGCTGCTAGTAGAGAAGTCTGTTAAATTCAATTGTGCCACAGTGTATCAGTCTCTGTGTACGATGTTCTCTTGGTTCTGCTCCTTTCACTCTGCATCAGTTCCTGGAGGTTGTTCCAGTTGACATGGAATTCCTCCAGTTTATTATTCCTTTGAGTACAATAGTATTCCATCACCAATAGATACCATAATTTTTTCAGCCATTCCTCAATTGATGGGCATACCCTCATTTTCCAGTTTTTTGCCACCACAATAAGCATGCCTATAAATATTTTTGTACAACCCTTTTTCCTTATGATCTCTTTGGGGTACAAACTCAGTAATGGTATGACTACTCTCAAAGGGCAATCAGTGTTTTAAAGCTCTTTGCATGATTCTGAATTGCCCTCCAGAATAGTTGGTTTAATTCACAACTCCACCAGCAGTGTATTAGTGTCCCAATTTTGCCGCATCCCCTTACATTTATCACTTTCCTTTTCCTGCCATATTGAGCAATCTGCTATGGGTGAGGTGGAACTTTAGAGTGGTTTTAATTTGCTTTTCTCTAATCAGGAGGGATCCTGAAAACTTTTTCATGTGCTTATTGATAGTTTTGATTTCTTCATCTGAAAACTGCCTTTTCATATGCCTTGACCATTTGTCAATTGAGGAATAGCTTGATTTTTTTGTAAATTAGTTCCTTATATATTTGGGAAATTAAATCTTTTGCAGAGAGTTGTTTTATAAAATGTGTTCCCAGTTTGTTGCTTTCCTTCTAATTTTTGTTGCATTGTTGTTGTTTTTTGGGTTTTTTTGTACAAAAACTTTTTAATTCAATATAATAAAAGTCATTCAATTTACATTTTGCAGTGTTCTCTCTCTCTCGCTTCATCTTAAATTCCTTCCTTTCCCACAGATCTGACAAGTATTCTATTCTATGTTCACCTAATTTATTTAAGATTTCACTCTATGTTTAAGTCATTTATGTTTTGAATTTATGTTGGTATAGGTTGTAAAATGTTGACCTATACCTAATTTTCCCTATACTGTTTTCCAATTTTCCCAGTAGTTTTTTTTTCAAATAGTGAGTTCTTGTCCCAAAAGCTGGGGTCTTTGGGTTCATCAAAAACTATCATGCTTAGGTTATACATCCCTAGTTTATTTCACAGTGAGTAAGCATCAAAGGTCATTTTTGAACTCAGGTCTTCATGACCCTAGGCTGGTACTGTATCTACTATGCCACCTATTTGTCCCTGTGATTATAAATAATTTAGTTCAAATATCATTCCCTTCTACTTCATACTTGAGAGAGAGGATGATATGATCAAAAGAAATTAATAAATGCTTAAAGGAATTTGGAAAAAAATTATAACATAAGTATACTGTTAATAGAGCTCCAAACTGATACAAATATTTTAGAGAGCAATTTGGAACTACATCCAAAAGGGTATAAAACTATGCATACTCTTTGTCATAGCCATTCCAATACCACAATCTGTATCATAAAGAGACCATTGATAAGAGGGAAGGACCTATATATACAAAATATTTATAGCAGCTCTCTTTGTGGTGGCAAAAAAAATTGGAAACTGAAGGGACATTCATTAATTGGGGAATGGCTAAACAAGTTGTGGTATATGATTATAATGAAATATCATTATGCCATAAGACATGGAAAACAGGATAATTTCAGAAATTCCTTGGAAAAATTTCCATAAACAGATAGAAAGTGAAGGAGAATAGTGCATACTGTGACAGAAATCTACCATGAAGAACTATACTATCATCAGCCATGCAAGGATTCAAGACAATCCCAAGCAATTTATGATGAAAAATGCTATCCATAGGCGTACAAGGAACTGTCAGAGTATCAATGCAGAATGAAACTATACAATTTCTTTCCTTATTTCCTTCATGAGTCTTTTTTCTCACACATATGAATGTTTTCTTTCACAACATGAAGTATACAAAAAATTGTATTGCATGACAACAATGGAATAATCTATTTTATTTATTTATTTATCTGTTTACTTATTTATTTATTGTGTCTGGAATAATCTATTTTATTCATTTATTTATTATGTCTGGAAATGAGGGAGGAAGAGACAGTGAGATGGAATTTGGATTAAAAAGGTCAGAAAGGAATTATAAAAAAATGATTTCTACATGTTAATAAAAAATTAAAAAGGAATATAAAGTGAAAAATAACCACATTGCCTTTAGTTAGGGAATGTTCTAATAATAGAAATCATAGAAGAGCAGTCAGTCTTCTTTAGTGAAGACCTTTATACAAATAGATTGCTCTACACAATGATAAATTAGAATATAATGTTTTTGACAAAAGTGAATATTTGATTTTCTTGTGTAATGGAAATGCCTAGAATCTAACAAAACATTAAAAAAATGTCTATTGTCTTACTTTAATTACAGCTACAGACTAATATATACTGAGGTTTAATGAGTGAAAGACTCTCCCAAGTAAGACTCTCCCTAGAACAGATTTTCTTCATTTGTGTTCAATGTATGGAGATGCTTTGTGCCTAGATAAAATTTTCAGAAGTGAATGAAGTCCAGAAAGATTACAGTTGGTTAGCAGCACATTGAGAACAGAGCTCAAACTCTTCTAATACCAGTCTAGTATTCTTTCTATATGCTTTCCCTTTCCTTCCTTTTAAAAATTCAATGAAATTCAATAGACATTCATTAAGATATCAGTTAAGATACCAATCTGCCAATGCATTGTTTTATAGACTGAGGACAAGAAGACAAAATAAAAGTCTTATCTTCACAAGCACAAGGCATAAGGCATCCTCAAAACATTTTATAATGGCATAGGTGGCTATGTTACTAAGAGAGAATATGTTATGGATTCTGAAAGCCAGACATGATGAGGGAACACTTTAAAAATATTAAAAAATAAAATAAATTTTAAAAAAACTTATCCAAATTCTTGAAGATTAGAAGTGTAAAACTATCTTCCATGATACTGAAACTCTAACTTTCCTTGATCTAATCAAAACAGTTTGGAATATGGAAATCTTCACTGTTTGGGTTCAAAGGATGAGGGGAAGCCTTCCTAGGAGAGATGCAAGGAGATTACACATTACATTATGGAATCCCAGAATTTAGGAGTTGGAAAGGATTTAGGCAAACACTTACTCTCAATAATACATGAGAAGTAATTCACTCTTCAACATACATAAGAATATTTCAGCATCTGATATGAAGTCTTCTGATGAGAAGGGACTCAACTACCTCACAAGAAAATCCATTCACATGTTCAGAGAATTCTGACAGGAAAATTTTTATTTTGGTTTTTCCTTGTATTAAAACTTAATTTACTTCTTTTCAATTTGAATCTATTATTCTACTTAGACTATTAGTCTACTTTCAGAATAATTCAAATATTCATTCTATATTGTAATTTTTCTAATTTTTTAACACGAATATCCTTTCTTCTGTAAATCTTCTCTAGGATTAGAATCTGCAATTTCTCAAACTAACCCTCATAAAATTTTAAGATCATATTGAATATACTCTTTTGGATTAACTAAAGTTCATCGATGTCTTTGGGCAATAAATGGCACAATAGATAGAGTACTGGACCTGGATTCAGGAAGACAAGTTCAAATTAATCCTCAGACACTAGATTCAACAAGATTAATATTAGATTAAAAATGAGCCTTAGAAGGTAAGGCACTAGAGCCTGAGGGGCAGGGCAAGGCTACTTTTACAAGGTGACGTTTAAGTTGAGCCCCTTGCTAAATGGTTTTAAAACCCAATTACATTTATCATTTTTTACTTATAATATTTAAACTTATTCATTTTCTCTCAGTATTCTAGTTAGGTGGTGCAGTAGAGAGATTGCTTAGCTTGGATTCAGATTGACCTGGATTTAAAAGCTGCTTGGATTTTTGTTTGTTTGTTTGTTTTTTTAACTAGATTTTTACTTGTTTATTTACTAGTTGTGTGACCCTATCAGAGTCACTTTTCTTTCCTCAGACTCAGTTTTTCCATCTGCAAAAAATATTCTCGACTCACTGGCTCTCAGGTTCCTCCCAGCTCTAACTGTATGATTAAGAATATTCCTTCTAAAATGTTTAAATGATAATTTTAATTAATATTTTAACTGGTATCTATAAATTTGATGAGAATGTCTTTGTCAATGCCATCTTTTTAGAATATAAGTGTATCTATGTGTATGGATACACACATATAATGTATCTATGTACATCACAAAAACATCTGTGTTTATCTTCAAAAACATTTCTCAAAATATAACAGAAAACCAAGGAACTTTAAATCCTCAGGTGAACACTCAACTAGGTTTCATGTGTTTCCCAAAGTGCATAGGAAAATAAGAAAATAGTAGGATTTTGTTCTAATCAAAGCTGGCAAATAACCAAGTTTGAATCCTCTCTCTCTTCCCATGAATTTCTGTCCCTATATGAACGTATCAGCTCGAACTTAATTTACTCCTTTTTGCCTAACTCTACGTAGGATGATTGAAATGATTGTTGGTATTCTATTGATCAAAAAAAACAAATAATTAACAACCTTTTGTTGCTAGGAAATATTAAAAAAAAACTTTATAAAACCTACAATTTGCTAACAAGAGTGGTTCATATTTTAAGGACACCCTGACACTGCCCTATTTTATGATCCCAATAGTTTTCCTTCCATTCCTATAAGAAGCCAATAAAAGTCTTGTATTTTATGGCTTTAAAAAATAGGTAAAGCTGCCAAGAAATTGTTAATTTTTCAAATAAGTCCATATTTTATAAACTTTCTTAGCTCAAGCTTGACTGAATTCATGAGCGATGGACAATAATTAAACTGGATGCCAGACTATGATAAATCAAACCATCAAATAAAGCTTACCATAATCATCTGGTTGAAATGACCCCATCTTCTCTCCACCCCAGTCCCCATCAGCCTCTGATTTTTATGTTCAATGGTGATAACAAAATGGTTTCAAGCTGATTAGTCATTTGTGAAGGGTTACTGCCTGGAAAAGGTTCCTATTGCTTCAAATTTACAGTAAGTTGACTTCAGTGTTCTTTCCAAATGAATGGCAATAAATCTCAGTGAACAGCCCTTTGCCATAGTCTTTGTGCCAGTTCATTGTACCAAAGTGTTTCAAGATATTTCCACAATAGCTTCCGTAAACTGATAATGGAATTTCTTGGCACCAAATGGAAAGACATGTTGCTTGCTAATTGATAAATTGGGAAAAACAGGTTACTTCAAATATTATGAAAGTCACAACATTTATTTTTTAGGTTCTGTCTAACTTTCTAGTTCATTAGATATATTATTTAATTATGGGATATATCTAGAACTATATTTATATTTGCACATGCATATCTATGTATATTTTAGAGAGAAATAGAGATAGTGAAAAAAATCTCAGAGTGTATCAAATCCAATCTCCTCATTTTGCATATATAACAATAACACTGAATCACAGGAAGGTTAAGCAACTTCAATGAATTAGTGAATAAACAAAGCATTTACTCAGTGCTTACTGTATATAAATCACTGTGCTAAGCATTAGGGGGTTCAAATTAAGAAAGAGAAGATTTGCCTAGGGTCACAGGGTAGGAAATGCTTAGGACAGAATAAGAAATCAGGTCTTCCTAATTGTAAATCTAATGATCTCTCAGTAACTGCATTGACATGGTAAGTGGAAGCTTCTTAGAAGAAGTAATTTCTCTATGCTTGATTTATTTTAGTTGTAAAATAAGGAAGTTAGACCCAATGTGCACTAAGGTATCTTCTTTGTCTTATAGACTGGATCCAGTGATTCTATAAAATGATTACAATGAAGAATTAACTCTGCATTGTGGCATATAGAAGTATTACTCTGACAAAAAACATCCACAGTCAAAGTTGTCATTGGGAGCTAATATAATCTGAACTATCTTATTTAAAATGCTCTATAATACAATGTATTTACAAATATATATATATATATATATACATATATATACACTATTAACTTCCTTCTTGGGGAAGGGAAAAAGGGATTGGGGAGAAAAATGAGACAGATTTTTGGAGATAGCTAATGTAAGAAATCGTTTCACTTGGGAAAGCATATTTATTATTACTTATAACATATTTATAACAAAATTATATATATATATGAATATATATAATGTTATTGTTATTTAATATGCTCTGTTACACATTAAAAATAGTAACCAAAAAAGGGAGGAAAATGATGGTAAAATAAATTTTAAAATCTATATAAATGTTATGTATGAAAAGTGCTACTTGCTCTTTCAGACATCCATCCTTTAATGTAATTTCTGAACCTAGACCATCTGGGTTACTCTCATAATAGTCATTGTAAAGTCTCTTTCTTCTAACACCAAAAAACATAGCTCTGTTAGTAGGTGTTCAAAAATTCTTTGAACAAGGTATGCATGTAATAAGGACATAATTCTCCAGATTAGTTTCCTAGAATCACCAAGAACAAATAAAGGATTGTATCTCTTCTCTTACACAGACACACAGACATAGACATAGACATAGACACAGACACACACACACACACACACACACACACACA
>NC_058135.1:262505779-262641053 GCF_016433145.1 Gracilinanus agilis
ATCAGAATTAGGAACTTGAGAAAGAAATGAATGTAGATGATGAGGAAAGCTTGGAAGAATGATTTTGTGTGAGGTGGGTTGCTTTTGGTTAGAGGATATACTTAGTGGCCCAAGTTAACCTTAGCATCAAATTTGTTTTACAGTTTTGTCCCTTTCTTTGCCCCTAACAATAGAGACTCTAACCTAGCTAATGAGATTATGTATTCCTTAATTCACACTTTTGTCACTTGTTTGGACAAATAAAATATTTTGATTCATTTTCCCAACTTCTAATATTTTCTCCTCCAATTTAAATTCTAAGGTTAATATAGAGGGGAGGAGGAAAATGAAAAAAAGCCCGATTATGGCAATCCTAAAGTGAGAAGAGAGAACTGAGGAGTTAATGAGATTTTATTTTTACAAGAGTACCAAGTTTTATTAATATTTTAGAATGAATTCTTCTTCTAGTATGGTTTGATCTATATGATATCCTATGTCTCTTCCAATGCTGAGAGGTTGTGATAAATAATTTTGTGAATGAGAGTATTGTAGTAGTAGCAATAGTAGCAGCAGCAACAACAGTAGTAGTAGTAGTAGTAGTAGTAGTAGTAGTAGTAGTAGTAGTAGTAGTAGTAGTAGTAGTAGTAGTAGTAGTAACAGTAGTACTAGTAGTATTAGTATTGGTAGTAATAGTACTGGGGGAAGGGTGATAATAATATCAATTACACCAAGAGCCTTAGAATAAAGTGAAGTCCTGGTTTCCACAGTACTCATATATTAGCTGTATGACATTAGTAACATCCTAAATCCCTCTATTCCTCCCCTTGTAAAATGAGATGTTTGTACTCTATAACTTCTAAGATTCTTTCTGCTTGCAAAATGCTGTACCAGAATCCAATAGTCTATTATGTAAAATGAACTACAAGGGTACATATAATGCATTTACTACCCTCAAAGAGTTTATAAAAGAGCATGAACTAGTTTATGGAAAAGTTATTTTTAACCTGATCCAAATGGAAAGCATTGATAGTCTTAACATGATTGTGCCCATGTAGACATCACTAAACAGATGACTGGAAAGGCACCATTATTGCTCAGATTGAGCCAGCATCAAAAGATGACAAAACAAATACTAAAACATCAGAGAGTCTTTTAGAGACATAGAAACTTATCTCTATAATGTAGCTACAATAAGGAAAGTGGAAAGACTTAGATTTGAAAACGGCAAATTTTGCCAATGTTTAAATTCAATGTAGATATTGTTTCTGCCTCTTACTACCTCAATGTATATTGAAGGGGTGAGACAAGTAGGATTTTAAGGTCCTTCTACATTTAAAGCTGTGATCCAATAGTCTATGAATTTATAAACATTTTCACCAAGATTTCTGCTACAAAAATAAATGTCTTCTATGTGCTTGTATGGCTAGATATCTGTGTGATGTAATTTGTGTCTGAATAATCATGATACATCTTGTCACTTCAGATAAAAACTCAGTCAATCCAGATGTTTGGCATTATGCAAACACAATTTCTAAGACTGATTTCTGTGTATGCATGTGTAATAGCCTAAAATTACTAAAGATTTTAGAAACGTGGAAACAAATTTGCCTCCAAGTACACGTAGGATATAGAATAAAAATAAATTCTTCTACCATTTCTTTACAGTTGGATACTAATTAGATTGTTTAATATGAATTTATTCTAAAATATTTTTCCATAGATTTCTGATATTACCATTTCAGTAGAAAATATGTAACTCTAAAACAAATTATCTTTGTATCTGCAGTGTCTATTAGAATGTCTAGCACATAGTGACTTTATCCCAGCATTTTGTTATAATGGATTAGAATGATGTTGATATTCTCCATAAGAACAAATCACAATCCATTCATGTTATGAATTTTCATTTAATAAATTATAATTGATTTCTCCTATAAGTACAGTTATTAAAATAAATATAGATATAGGTTTATAAAGAACTCAGTTAAAAATATTTCCTCTGATAGTAGCTAATATGAACCTGGAAAATTCCTGTACCATCTTTGTTGAGTCAGTAAGTTACCTATTATACTATTGTCCATGAAATCATAAGATATTTAGTTACGATTTTATGGCATAAAGAATCATATAGTTCTAGAGCTCTCTTTATAGAGAACATCACTTATGTGTGATGTTTTTATATTCAAGCTATACATTGGTTATTAAGGACAAGGATAGTTACCCCCAATAAAAAGAAGAGAAAATGTATTCATTACAAAAATGGGGGAAAGGGACAATGGTAGTTGAATATAGGATTAAATTGTTGGGTAGATTGTAGTGGGGGAGGGAATAGAGAGATTTGCCATTGTCTGGAAAACAAACAAAATATTTCAAATACATAATAATATTGAGATAAAAGAAAAAGAAATCAAGAAAGTTATACCATCATATTTAGATATTTTCCAAATATCTTTATTATTTCATAAATGTATCAGTAGCTTGCTATTTTCTCATTAAATGTGCTCCCTTTATGCAGCAACAGGTCACAACCTTTCCATGATGTATTGTTAGAGTTTCTTGAGTTTCAGAGTGATTCTCACTTCCTTATGATTATATGTTTAGTTTCAAATATAGAACTTTATTCCAGGTTATACTAGATCCTATTCAAGTTCCTGAATCCTTATTATCACAATGCCGCATAGCAATAATCCCCTATTTAAACAAAATAATGTACTAACCTAGAAAATACTCAGATGGAGTGGGATGATTAATTTTGTACCCTATTTCAACACTTTTTTCACAATACTACATTACTATTTTTAGATCTATGCATCTTCCTCTTTGGAATACATTACTGGAATCAGTGAACTTCTGAATGTGAAGTTAACAAGGTCCAAAGTATCTCTTTAGCATTTCTTAAAAACTCACACATCTGGAATGATTTATGACAAAATTTAATAGTCAACTAGTTTACTTTGAGGTTACAGTACATTATATCCTTCAAATGACAAACCAGGTCTAGTTAGTCCTATACCTCCTGCATCCTTTAATGGTCCTTTGAGAAAAGCATTTTCTTGTTCTAAACATATTATGCAACCCTTTTTTCTTCATGACTTCATAGGCTTCATGGCCTCAGGGATTCATAGCAATAGTATCTTCATAATTGTTGGATTACATATAGGACACAAACTAATCTATCTGGTCACTAAATAGAAAATGATGAAGTACTCTGGGTTTGCATGTTTGTGAAGTGAGGAAAACTTTTTTCTGAGACTGGAACTTCATTTATTAGTTCTGATATACTAGATATACTAGATTACCTCTGTTATTTTAGGCAAGTATTTTGTTTGAATCCTCAGATCTCAAAGTTTGAATTTCCTCATCTTCTAAGTGAGGTTGTTAGACTAGAAAACCACTAAGCACCCTCTTGACCCTAAATTCATGATCATATATAAGTCACTTGACCTCATTTTCTTGATTATGAAAACTACAGAGGGAAAGTGGCTATATTTTGAACTGAAACAATACAATACAAAATATAAGAAAATTATTGAAATTGATCAATTGATGTAAGGTATTTAGTGTGCTCAAATAATGAAGAATAATCTATTTACTTTTTAAAAATTTTTAGTTAATTTGTTATATTTAAATACTGAGATAATTCCCTCTTTCTTTTAGAGTAGGCAACATTTGACAAAAAAGACATATGTATATATAAAAATAGGTCTTACTTATTTTTATTCATCAGTTTTTTCTCTGAAGGTATACATGCACAATTCATTCTTCAAACAATATTTCTGTTATATAAAATTTTGCCTTGGTTCTTTAATTTCACTCTTGTAGGACTTTCATTGTTTTTTCCAAAACTAACCTATTTTTTCATTTCCTACATTGTTAGTATTACATCCAAAATATATGCCACAGCTTATTACTCCATTCCCCAATTTATGGGCATCACTTCAGTTTACAGTTCTTTGCCAACAAAAATAAGATAGCTGCTATTTGTATTCTAGAACATATATTTATTGATCACCTTAGAAATTAAACCTAGTAGTGGTGTTCTATATAATAGTATCAAAGAGTTTGATAATTCTTTGAGCATAATTCGTGATTGTTCTCCAAAATTGTTAGATCACTTCATAGTTCCACCAACAGTGTGCTACTCTCCCCATTTTTCCATATCCTTTACAACATTTGTTATTTTGCCCTTTTATCATTTTAACCAATCTGACCTTAACTGCTTTTTGATGAGTGAGATAACGTATTTTTTAAAGCAGCTGTCTTAAAATAATCACAAGCTTATAAAGTACTATTTAAGTCTACCTATTCCAATCATAATCTATTTATTTTTAGGCTTCATATATAAAACTTTTGGTTATCACTCATTGATTTAACACCTTGAGGTTAAATCTGGCCTCAGACATTTCCTAGCTCTGCAACCCTGGGCAAGTAACTTGATTTCAATTACTTGATCCTTATTTCTCTTCTACCCTGAAACTGATAGGATAGATTCTAAGACAGAAGATAAGGGTTTAAAATATAATTGTATATTTTATTCATACATACATACAATGTAGCTTTAGGCCAATGCATTGAGAGAAAATGGTCATTTAATTCTTTGTCTATGTGTCCCCCAATGCCCATCAGAGTATATCACACATGAGATTCTTAATCAATGTTTCTTAATTGATTGATATGAGCAGGGCTTTAGATGCTACTTGTCAAAAGAAAGTTAATGAAAAAGATTAATAAGATGAAGCTGATAAAACATTTGGTTATAAAAAATTATGTGTAGTGTATAGTTAGAAATTCTTGTACCCTGGACTTCATCTCCCAAAATTCCTTTCATCTTCCAGCATCCTTTTCCCTTCCCCCATGTTTTGCATCTTCACATATTATTTATAAGTTCTCTAACTCCTCCCTCTTCTCTTGCATCTGGGGCTGGATTAGCTAGCTTTTTAAAAAAACTTTAGTTATTATTAATACACTTTATAAATATAATACTTAGATATTGTATATTAATTTTAATCATTTCAGAAAATTGCCAACAAATATGTGACTAATAAACTATTTCTCAAGAGATAAGTGATCAAAGGATATGAACAGTTTTGGAAAGGAAAAAGTGCAAACTATCAACAACTTCATTAGAAAAAACAACAAACCAACTATAATACTAGCAGCAATATACATAGTCTAATCTGTTAAGAAATATTCATTATGACAATAATGTTTTTAATAAATGAAATAGTAATAAATTTAGGTTACATAATGAAGTATATATTATTTTGGTTATGGAAAATAATGACAAAACACTTTTTCTACTTTAAAATATTATAGGACTTTTGAGCAAGAATGATGGCTATACATCATCTTTTCCACCTCTGTAGCTTTGGACAAGATCTCTTCCATCTCTAAATCTATGATCCTGTTTGAATCACTTAACCTAATTTTATCTCAATTTCTTCCTCTTAAATAAGAAATTGGGACTAGAAGAAAACTAACAACTTCCAGATCTAAATCTATGATCATTTCCATGACCTTTTACCTGGTTAAACTTATCTGAATACTTCTTTATTTTACCTCAATGGTATCAGGCATAGGATTCCTAATAACAAGTTAATGTCTTATTTTGTTTGGATTGTTTCTTTTTAAAGAACCATTCTATTCCTAAAGTGATCATTAACAAGGTATTTTTTAAAGGGTAACTGTTTTAAAATCATCACAAACTTAGGAATCTCTATTTGTTTTTATCCATTCCAATATTATCCTCCTTAATCCTAGCTCTACAATATGGATGTACCTATTTGTTGCATTGGGATTAATCATATTTATTGGTATATTAAACTTATTTCATTTGCATATACAGATACTTATTTTGGTCTAATCCAGATACGTTTTCCTTATTCAATGAAGCATTTTCCAAGCTCATTAACACATTGCTGGAGATATAATTACAATTTCACTTGGCGCAGCATTTCCCTGTTGATTGCAGGGTGGAGAATGGTTCCCTTTGGTGCCTTTCTCTCTCATCTGGAGCAAAGAACCTAACTGCTGTGACCACTTATGAGAAAAATTTGGCATACATAGGGCCCCAGATGGAAATCGCTTCAGTGTGCTTGTACAAGTAGCATCTGGGTCTCTGATTGGCTTCCTGGATGTCTTCTTATGAGATCTCTTGAACTTCTCAACTGATCGAGATTGGTGCATCTGTGGAAAAGCCTGTGGGATGAGGGTCAATATATAGTTAGGAAAACTTACAAACTAGCCTGTGATTCCCTGATAACAAACAACTCACATGGTAGATGACTGGGTGGCAGACTCTGGCATCCACAGAAACAGGAGACTTGATTGATCATGACTGCTATTGATTCAATCCAAAATATCCACAACCTAACTTGCTAGATGGGATTGACATTTTCAAGTATGGATTTAGTTGTTAGTGAACAGGGAGTCCCCTTTGTAGTTCTGGGAAAAGAATTGGGAAATGATCTTACAGTTTTATCTGTTCATGGAAGGAATCCTACTATTGAAATTCCCACAAATATTTATTCATATATACACTGAGATATTCATAAAATGAAACAGACACTGTTCTTTGTCATTCTTTAGAAAGACATATAGTCCAATACACAACTTTTTAATTTTTTTCCAGATTACATATCAATAATTCTTTTTTAACTCTTACCTTCTCTCTTAAAATTGAGATTAAGGTATAAAAAATCAAGCCATTCCCCAATTGATAAATGGGCAAGAGACATGAATAGGCAATTTTCAGGTAAAGAAATCAAAAGTATCAATAAGTACATGAGAAAGTGTTCCAAATCTCTAATAATTAGAAAAATGCAAATCAAAACAACTCTGAGGTATCACCTCACACCCAGCAGATTGGCTAAAATGAAAGAAGGGGAGAGTAATGAATGTTGGAGGGGATGTGGCAAAATTGGGACATTAATGCATTGCTGGTGGAGTTGTGAACTGATCCAGCCATTCTGGCTCGCAATTTGGAATCATGCTCAAGGGGCTATAAAAGAATGCCTGCCCTTTGATCCAGCCATACCATTGCTGGGTTTGTACCCCAAAAAGATCATAGATAAACAGACTTGTACGAAAATATTTATAGCTGCGCTTTTCGTGGTGGCAACAAACTGGAAAAGGAGGGTATGTCCTTCAATTGGGGAATGGCTGAACAAACTGTGGTATATGCGGGTGATGGAATACTATTGTGCTAAAAGGAATAACAAACTGGAGAAGTTCCAGGCGAACTGGAGAGACCTCTGGGAACTGATGCAGAGCGAAAGCAGCAGAGCCAGAACATTGTACACAGAGACTGATATACTGTGGTAAAAGAGAATGTAATGGACTTCTGTACCAGCAACAATACAATGACCCAGGACAGCTCTGAGGGATTTATGGTAAAGAAAACTACCCACATTCAGAGGAAGGACTGCAGGAGAGGAAACACATAAGAAAAGCAACTGCTTGAACGCATGGGTCGGGGTGGACATGATTGGGGATGTGGACTCGAAATTACCACACCAATGCAACTACCAACAATTTGGAAATTGGTCTTGATCAAGGACACATGACAAAACCAGTGGAAATGTGCGTCGGCCATGGGTGGGGGGAGTGCATGGGGTGAAGGGGAAAGTAGGAGCATGAATCAGGTAACCATGTTAAAAATGATTATTAATAAATGTTTAAAAAAATTGAGATTAAGTATTGGTTCCAAAGCAGAAGAGTGGTAAGGGCTAGCCAATGGATTTAAGTGACTTGCCCAGGGTCAAAATAGAAGTTAAGGAGAGGAAAGATTTGTGTAGGGAGGAAAATAATGAGTTTAGTTTTTGAAATGTTGATTTTTAAGATATCCATGGTTCACCCAGGTAAATATAATTTAAAAATAATTTTGTGTGTTTGGTTTTCCAAGGTAACTTAGCTACCAAGTGGTAGAAATAGAATTTTAATCAATATTCTGAGACTTCATATCCCACTTATTCACACTAGGAAGTGTCTAAGGCTAGATTTGAACCCTTTTCGTCTTTCTCCCTTTTTATATTTCCCGTATCCTTCTTACTTCTCTCCCACGTAAAATGGATTATCCAAACCAAAGTTGGAGTCCTCCAATTAAAGAGGTTTGGAAAAGACATGTCAAGAAGGACATAAATTGATGTAAGGGAGAGGAAATGGCTCTCTTCCGTTGGAATAGTATACTAAGGAGATGTGTGATCTGACTCAAGGTTAGCGAAGGAGAAGGTTACTGAGAGCAACCAGCCACATGTGACTGGGTTTTATTTCTTTGACCTGCATTTTATTATTAAATAAATCATTATAAATTAAGATATAATCTCCAGAGAATTTTAATCATAAAAGTGTGTTTTTGCTTTCTAAACTGTTGACAATGTCTATCATTTTCTGTTTTAATTATTCTTCTAAGTCCCTTATTATTTCTTTTTGATGCTCTTCTGGAACTCTTCCAGGAGTTTATTTTGGGCCTGAAATCTTTTCATATTTGCGTTTGAGGAATCACACACATTTTTGTTTTGACATTACTGCCTTCTTTTAAGCTTGCAGTTTGGTCTTCCACTTTGCTGAAACAGCTTTCTAGGGTCAAATTTCTTTTTTTTTATTTTATTCATTGGGGGGGGGGGGCTTTTTCATAATATTGCCTGTATATGGGAGATCAACTCCATTTCTGGATTGGAGGGAATATTGTCCCTGGTTTCACCTAGGTTTCACATGTAATGGATTTAACTGCATTTCACTCTTCAGCTCCCCCTGATGTTGGAAGTAAGCCAGAGTTGTTCCTTCTGCTGAGGGTTCCTCTGGGTATGCTTGCACCAAGCCAATCCTCAAGCTTCCATTAGTTTTATCATTAAGCTCCTCATCATGTGCTAGCAGTCGATTGATTCTACTACTCTTACCTTCTATCTCAGCAAGACATGTCTTCTTTGCTGCCTTTCTGTGTTTTTGTTAGTTGAAACCCTATTTAACTATGTTTTCTATTGGTTCTGTCATTCCAAAATTTCTTTGAGGCATTTTTTTTCTATTGTGGTTGTTTAGAGGTGGGTTTGGGTGAACTCAAAACATTCCATATTGCACCATCTTAGCTTTTGGAAGATTTCTACTATAATAATTATGATGATGGTGAATTGAATTTAATAATAATTTCCATTCTTCACCATTAATTTTATTTTAAGGAAAAGATCAGTGAGTACACTTTGGTCATCATATATGGACATTTTTGTGCTATAAAATGAAAAGTGCTCAACAACAATTTTTAAAAAAGAAAACACAAGTGATTTGTTTTTATATTGCTCAGCTAGCAGGTGGCACAATAAAGATTCAAATCCAAGCAGGATTTCTCATATTTTGATGACCTTAGCAGTGCAATCATTTGGCTAACACAAGCTATGTTTGTTTCTTTGTTTTTCCTTTATATCTTTAGCTTGGAGTGCTGACTGGGAAAGGAATAGAAAATCAAATCACCATGACTGCCTTTAACTTTTATTAGTGTACTTCTCTGAAAGTCAAGAAAGGAAATTCATGCAATCATACATTTAGAGTAGGAAGGGTCCTTAGAGGTAGGGGAGGACAATGTCCTCATTTAATAGATTAGGAAAATGAGATTCAGAGGGGCAAAATGAAGAAAACAAGAATTTATTAAGCACCTCCACAATGCTTTGCACTGTGTGAAGTCCTAGGCATGCAAAGAAGCCAATAAAACGTCACTGTTCTCAGGGAGACCCCCTGATGAGGGGAAACAGTTTGAAAATAACCATTTGCAAAAGATTTTGTACAGGATAAATTGGAAATGATTACAGATGCAAGGTATTTACAGCAAAGAGAATGTATAAAAGGCTTCTTTAGGTGCTGGGATTTTATCTATGCCTTGAAGGAAGCTGGAAAAGCATGGCAACAGCAATGTATTCGGGGAAAATTTCAGACTAGCCTAGAGGAAAGCTGCTGGAAATTCCTGAAGTCTTAACATTTAGAAACATGACCCAGAAGGATGCCATTGAAACTATATCATAGAGTAGGTGAATAGAAGTAAGTTCTAATGATATTAGGGATTTTGGAAAAGGTTCATGACCTGAAGATTTTTAAAAAAACAAGCCAAAGATTTCTATTTGATACTAAAAGTAATAGGGAGCTATTGGAATTTGACTACATTGGCCAGGGAGTGTGCAGGTGGAAGGCTGCACATTTGGACCTATGTTTAAGAAAGATCCTTTGGATCGATGAATGCACAATAGATGGGAGGGTTGATAGCTGAAAGTAAGCTCCTAATTCTTTCACTGCCTCCCTTTAAGCAACCAGTTCTAATGTCTTATTTATTTAATTTTTATTTTTCTCTAATGGTTTTACTGGAATAGAAATCATGATGCATGGTCATGGCTTGATGTTTCCATTATTTTATGTTACTGGTAAAAGAGGGAGAGGATAACCTAATGCATTTTATACCAGCACTCTGTTGGTGTACTTTGCTTGGTGAAAAAATATGTTTGCTGAGAAATTGTATGGTAGTTGGGTGGCTCAGTGGATTGAGAGCCAGGCTTAGAGATGAGAAGTCTTGGGTTCAAATCTGCCCTCATATACTTCCTAGCTGTGTGACCCTGATCAAGTCCCTTAACCCCCATTGCCTAGCCATTACCCCTCTTCTGCCTTGGAACCGATACACAGTATTGATTCCAAAATGGAAGGTAACTGTGAAAAAAAAAGAAATAAAGATTTTTTTATATATAAAATGATATACAAAATATATTAAAATTATATATATAATACATAAAAATATAAAAAATAAAATAGATAAGATGAAAGTAAAATCTATAAGACTTAAGATCTGATGGATAAGGGAGGAGTGAAAGTGAGATGTGAGGATAATGCTTAGGTTGCCTGGAAAAACTGGGGTACCCCATGCAAGAATATGGAAGTTAGGAAGAAGAAAGTTTTGGGTAGGGAGGAAGATAACGAGTTTATTTTTTGAAATGTTGATTTTTAAGATATCCATGGGATACTCAGGTAAATATAATTTAAAAATAATCTTGTGTGTTTTGTTTTCCAAGGAAACCTACCTACTAGGTGGTAGGAATATGATTCTAATCAAGGTTCTGAGACTTCATATCCCACTTATTGTCCATGGGACACATTGTTGCTTCTGAAAAAATCATTGTTCTGCATAATGCAATCCCAAATGTTCTAGTAGTAGCAAGTGCTTCCCCATCATCTCTCCTTTTTTCTATTTTCTATTTTCTATTTCTAGGGGAAAGACATGAATGGAAGGGGGGCAGGACAAAGAAAAGGATGAGATTTCCAAGGGTTTCATCATCATAGGCCACTTTAAAAACAATGCAGAATGACAATGCTTCATTTTAAGAGGAAAGAACACCATCCATAACAGGTCCATTTCCAAAGACACTAAACTGTTGGCCTCACTGATTAATGTACTGGGTACAGGAAACTAGAATCTCCCAAGCATAAAGGTTAGTTCTCACAGTGAAGATGGTCTAGGAATCTAGGTTATGAGCAAAGCATCAGAATGGGCCAGGAAATTAGATATGAGCCCAGGATTGTTGCCTCCCTTTAAGGAAACTACATTTAATGCCTTTACTAGAATTTAAATCATAGCACACCTTCCTAGTTTGATGTTTCCTTTATTTTATGTTATTGGTAAAAGAGGGAGGGGATGATCTAATGCATTTTATACCAGCACTCTGTTGCTCTCTTTTTGCTTTGTGAAAGGGATGTGTTCATGAGAAATTGTTTGAGTGGCAAAGCTTTGTAAATTGGATGAATTGCTTTAAAGAACTCTGGGGACATTCAATGAGGATAAACTATGTACATATTCATATGGAAGATGATTCTTATAACTTCTAAGAATTTTATCATTATTAGGCCACTAGAAGAAGTATACATGGAGAACAAGGGCAGGAGTTGAATAGAATGAGATGATATCTAAAGAAATTTAAGGCATAAGAAAGAGAAACATATTGGGGAAAGGGGGAAGGAATATAGTAAATTATTGCACATAAGGGAGGTATGAAAGAGCTTTTACAATGGAGGAGAAGATGAGGGAGGTAAGGACAGGAGCATGAGAACCTTACTGTCTTCAGAATTGAGGCAATAATATGCTTTATCAGTTGGAAAATATATCTTAGTAGAAAATAGGTGGGGAAGGGGACAAAATAAGGGGTGGATCTGATAGAAAATAGTGAAAATTTGGGGAGGCTGTAATAAGAAAATAAAATGAAGTATGTAGGATGGAGTGTAATACTCAGTAGTCTTAATGGTACAAAAAATCTCTCTAATTAAAGCCTCATTTTTCAAATAAATAGAGAAATGAATTAAATATATAACAATACAAGTATTTCCCCCAATTAATAAATCATCAAAGGATATGAACAGTCAGTTGTAAGACAAAATAATTAAAGCCCTTAGAGTCATGCAAAAATTATTTAAATCATTATTAAGAGATAAATACAAATTAAAATAACCTTGAGATACCATCCCATGCCTTTCATAGTGGCTATTATGACAGAAAAGGAAAATGAAAAAAAAAACTTGAAGGGGTTGTGGGAAATTTGAAAGACATGCAGCAATGGAGGATTTAAGAACTGATTCAACTATTCTGGAGAGCAATTTAGACCTCTAGTTCGAAGGTCTATAAAACAATATAACCTCTTTGCCCCAGCAATACAACTTATAGGTTTGTATCCCAAAGAGGTTAAAAAGGTGGTAGGGATGGCCCATATCTACAAAAATATTTAAAGCAGTTCTTTTTGTGGGACAAAGAATTGGAAAGAATGGATACCCATCAATTGGGGAAGGGCTAAATAAATTATAATATCAGATTGTAATGGACTACTCTTGTGGGGTAAGAAATGATGAACAGGAAGAGCTCAGAAAAAAAAAACCCATGGAAAGACTAAAATGAACTGAAGCAGAGTGAAATAAGCAGAATCAGGAGATCATTGTACACAGTGACAGGAATAATTTCAAATTCATAGCTATGAAAACATTTAGCTTATCTTAGCAAAATGATGATCCAAAACAATCCCAGAGCACTAATGATAAAAATGCCATCTGCTTCCAGAGAAAGAACTGACCAAGGCAAACGTTTTTCACTTTCATTCTTATTTTTTTTGGTTCACGTTTTCTTCCATTACAGGATTAATATAGAAGAATGTTTTACATGATTGCACATGCAAAATTTATATTAGATTATTTACCATCTCTGTTGAATGAAAAAAATCATAATTCTTTTCATATTTTCAGAAATTCTTTCTACATTTAATTGGAGGAAAATGTAATACAATTTAAAACAAACAAATAAATAAATTTGCTGTTAATTCTTTCAGAGTGTGAAATTTCATCTGCAAATTAACACATTTAACAGAATCCCAGAATAGGGAAGGAGCTTAGAAGTCATTTGGACCAACCAATATCATATTAAATCTCCTATCCAAAATCCCAAATAAGTAATTATGAAGGCTTTATTTAAAACCTTAATAGAGAAAAGGAATCATTAACTAACTCCCAAGCAATCCCAGTATTCTGTTTATAGTTTTAAATTTGGAGAATTATGTATTTCCTTAAAGAGATATATGTGATGATAAGCAAGTCATTTACCTTTCCAGTACTTTAAGTCATTCTCTAAGTTTATAAGTTGCAAAGAAGATATGAACTTGTACTGGTAGAATGAGATTTCTACATCTTAGACTTTTCCTGTAGTACTAAAATCATAAATTGAATCCTTGCCATGTATATGATTTTTTAAAATTTTTTTCATGTATATGATTTTAAATTAATTTATACTACTGTAGTAGCAATAGTATAGATGCCTGAGTTGATGAACAAAGTTATCAGCATGAGTAAAGGAAAGAATAATAAGAAAAATTATACATTATAAAATACATATATATTATTATGTAGTAATATATTGCTATAAAATCATATGCAATAAATAATTTCCCTGAATATATGTTTTTATCTTCATCAATTCAAATATATTATCTTTTCCCCTGATATATAACATACTTCTCTTCAACATCCACTTTCAGAATCTCTCATACTTTCTTATACTACATCTATTGTTTTATACTATATCTATATACTACTATTATAAAGCAAAACATGCAAGAGAGGCTTTTGCTCTTGAAGGGGGCCAACTGAAAACTTATGGCCGTTGGAAACTTTAGAATTCTGAGAGGGGTCAGTTGGTCCCTGAGGCTTGAACAGAGTGAAAGGACTAACTAGAGCTTGGCTTTCAGTTTTGCTTTGGCCTGTGCCTTGTCTTTGAGCAATTTGAACCTAGCTAATTTCTCTGGACCTCTCCCTGACCTTCTCCATATTATTTCCCTGTTTCCTTTCCTGTTTTCCCTGGGGCTCTGGGAGGCAGGGTGGCTTTTGGGTTTTTAGTGAATAGACTTTGTGGGTTTAGTTTTCCCCAATAGGCAAGTAGGACATCCTTGAACTCAAACTATCCCTTTAGTATACCCTCTACTTTAAGGCAGCCAAATATTCCCTGGCTGAGAAGAAGCAGGTCCTCTCTCAGTCTAACCCATCCCTGTGACCCTTCCCCATCTTGAGTTTCTCCCTAGAGGCTGTCAGAAACCCCAAACCCCTCTCTCCTTCCTAACAAACTCTGAATATTAATAAATCCCTTTATTACCTAATCAAACCCTCTGGAGATTCATTGTGTTGAAGAAATAGGCAAGGGTTTAAGGGGAAGAAATTATTCTCTTTATTACTTGAGGGAAACTGGAGGCATCCATCTTGGGAGGAAGCAGTTGCCCAACGCCCGAATCCCTTCAGTTTCACTGAGAGGGAGGAGCCTTGTGATTCCTCCTTTGAGGACTTGAGAAACTGACAAGAAAGCCCTCAAGTCAGATTTCAATCATTTCTGACTGGCCCTATTCCTTGAGTCTTCAAAAGTGTCTTTCCTGCCTGGAAGGTTTCAGCCTATTACCCCAATATCCTCTGTCTCTAACTTGGGTGTCTAGTCTGTGTTAGCTGCCTCTCCTGAACACCTCACCCTGTACCTTTACCATCCTAATACCATCTTGTCCATTCCTTCCTAAACTCAGCCATCCCATTCATTCCTCTCCTATCACCTCAATCACTTTTTACCCCTCCGTCACTCAGCAAGGGAAGGAGATCACCCCACCCCGAACTTTAGTGTCCTCCCCTCATTATCCACAACACTTATATCTTATATTATCTTATACTATTATACTATTATATCTTATACTATGCTACTATACAAGTAGTTTTCAATGGAAGAAAGAGACCTGGATTTTCCATTATGTCATAATTCCATTCCCAGACATTTCCTGATATAACTTCATTTGTCTCTACTTCAGTTTATTTAAGAATTAAATGGATCAGCTAAGGAGTCCCTGATGTCTCTTCTAGTTCTGAAATTTTAGATTATAACTAATTGGAAAATGTGATTTATGGAACAACTATTTTAAGTCTTCCTTTCCCTAAATATTGATGGTTCACTTCATTAAGATGATGGATTATCCAGAACTATTTCCTATATCAATACTCCCCAAAGGCAAATTAAGTCCACACTTAAAAAAGCTAAGATTTACCATTTTTTAATCTTGGGGTGGGAGAGAGGGGATTTCTAAATTTCAGAGAGGTCCATGACCTGATAAAAAGTTTTGCAAACAAACCATTTAACTGAAAGCTTCAGCTAAATAATAATCAAATTCAGACTAAAAATAGTGATTCTATAAAAAGCTTGGCTGAATAATGAGTTGGGGTTAGAACAGATGGAACCCTTAGTCTCAATATTTAAATGTCATACTTTTACCTGCCTTAAACAAATAGCAATTGTCTCCTTCAAAGAAAAAGAGAAAAGAAAGATCACCACTAAAACACTGATTTTTAGTTATAATGAGTGACATTTATAGGGTACTTTATTCTATATGCATTATCTTAATCAAGCCTCAGAAAATCTCTGTGGTGTTTGGTACAGTAGATAATATGATCACTATCTGAAGGAGAGAAAATTAGTCTCAGCCCAGAGAATCACAATGATTTAGCTAAAGCCACCAACTACTTAGGGTCAGAAGGGAGATTCAAATTGAGCTCTGCCTAGCTCCATATCCTATGAGCATTCTGTCTACTGGCCAAATTTCCTCTAATAGAATTAATTTATATGATAAGTATGGAGGACATTCTTTACAAATTGGGAACTACCTCCCATGTGAAGAAATTTTTTCTACACAAGCAAGTCTATAATTTCTTTGAACTTTATAATCTTAAAGAGTGGCCTGGATCATTGAGAGTTTAAGTAACTTTTCCAGGCATGAATGTTAAAGTTTCAATATGAAACTATATTGAAATATTTTTCAGTCTCAAATCATTTCCATGATATTGCAGATAGATTTTGAAATAGATGAAAAAATGGTTTCAGCAAACTGATATTTATTGAAGGAATCTTGTGCATCTATCTGTTTTTGACCTTTTGAAATTTTTATCAATGACTGAAATGTAAATAACATTATCATATTATTATATTTGTGGATTACTTGAAGCTAAGGGAATCGCTCACATGCTTTAAAGTAGAGTCCAGATATAATGAAATTAATTCAAATAAGGATAAGTGCAAATTTCTATTCTTGGGTTAAAAATCAAGTGTTTCCATATGTGTGTATACACATTTATTTGTATTATGCATACATATAAATATATATATGCATACATATAAATATATATATATAAATACATATATTTGTATATATTAATATATTTATATGGAGATAGTGGGAGGAGAGGAAAATTGATATTTCTGATAAAATACTTCTAGGGACCTTGGAAAATTTTAAGGTGGATATGAGTCTACAATGTGATATTACAGTCAGAAACTATTGTTTCCCTTGATCACATTAAACAGTCTAATAGAAAGCAGTATGATACACAGGGAACAATTTTCCACTAGAATCAGTGAATCTATGTTAGAATCCTGGTTCTGTTACTTACTTATCTCAGTTTTGGAAAACCTTTATAAAATATAGTTAGAAACCTCTGAATTTCATCTACTTGAAATCAAAAGACAGATAATTCCATCATTGAAGGACATCATTAATTCTTAGTCCATAATGAGACATCACTAAATCCAAGGTACTGACTTTGTCTACACATTGTCTTTGTGTTAATAATTTGAAAGTTCAATCCTTCTTTCCCAGTCTGCTCACTTTGAATAATTCTTCCAGTTTTCCTTCTCAGAAATTTCATTGTATGTATGTAACATTAAAAGTTTAGAAGTCCTTCAGTCAATTTATATACTCTACAAAGGTTTTAGGAACCATCCCATTTCTCCTTGTGCAGCTCTACTGCATTTACTCACTTGGAATATAAGTTTCTTGTTTGTAGAATAAGGAAATTTGATAAGATTCTCCTTACTTTACAATGAAAATAATACTTATTGATTGTTTAAGGAAAGGACTTGAGTCAATATCCTATATCAATCTGATGCCTGCTGACTCCATTAGTCTCAAAACAAATTAGTGACAACCCTACATTTTAGGTTTCCATATTTCTGAAAGGAAGAGGGTACATTAGATGGCCTCTAAATTCCCTTCCATCCCTAGATCTGTGATCCTCTGATCTCAGAGATCCCTTCCAATTTTTTCCATATTAGAATAATTTGTCCAGATCCAAGGAGGAATTATTCAATCTATATTTAGACCTTATTAAGCGGAATCTAAAATATATACCTTTAGTTCACTGCTCACATCTAATGAAGACATAGATAACTAAAAGTATGTCCAGAAATGAAATAGCAGCATGTTGAAAATATTGGAGAATATGGTATTCAAGTATTAGATTTCCAATCCAGGGTTGGATTTCTCCTACAGTTTAAAAACTTTATCTTAAATTAATTAAATCTTGTGTTGTCTTTCAATCATATTAATTTATTAATATGTCCTTCTTCCCCCTCCCTATTACCACTCTTAACAATGATTTTGAAAACTAAATAAATAATAGTAGTTAAAATAAAAGCATCAACTATGTAGGAACTCTCACGGTTCTAAACTTAACTTCACCAAAAGATGGGAATGCATATTTTCTCAACATATTTCTAGATCAAATGATCACAGTAAGACAGCTCTCAATTTTCAGTTCTTTTGTTCTCAGTTTCTTTATCTTAAGAATGAGGGGCTTGTACAAAATTAAGAAAAAGTCCATTATAACACTAAATCTATGGTCCTATGTTTATTGTTAACTAAAATCAATGCCTCTAGGATAAAATAAAAATGCTTTCACCTAGTATTTAACATTTTTCATAACCTGAGTTCTGTCTCTACATATTTATTTCAGACTATGTTCACTCAATTCTCTGTTCTAGTTAAACTTCCCTAATTGTTGCTTTGTAAAATTAGCTTCAATTCTACAATGCCTAACTTTTGGGCAATCAACATAGTAGGCTATAAATAAATGTTTGTTGAATTGATTTGAATATTGATTTTTCCATTGAATAAAATCAAGCTAATTTGGATGACAGATTCAAAGATAAGAACCTCATTAGTTCTGAGCTTCACAATTATTTTACTATCATGCAGAATAAAAGGCAATACTCTGCACCCCCTCTCCTTACATAAGGGCATTTATGGATATGTCATTCCCTAAAAGTATGACACAAAGATCATACGTGTTTATCATATTAGAAAATATTAGGTTGGCTACTTTATGATGATGTTCAAACCTTCAATTAATTCTTCAGATACCATCTCCCACTTCATTCAACTTGATCTTTCCTTTCTGATTGTCTTCCTCATGAGTTAGAGAGGAGGCAAACAGAATTTGAGAATATAAATTATGTAGCTTCCTGTTCTTCTTTTTTGGTGGAGTCTAAACAGATGATTTCTCCTTGTGAGAAATGTCTAGCTCTCGTAGAGACTGTCAATTTATCTGGACGTTATAATCTTATAGAAATGTTAAAGATACTGAGATGTTAAATGAAAAACTGCATAAATAAATAAAAATGTTTATTGTTGTTGAATCATTTTTTACTTGTCTGATACTTTGTGACCTTATTTTAAGGTTTTCTTGGCAAAAAATACTGACATGGTCTGCCATTTTAGCCTCCCACTCATTCTAGAGTTGAGGAATCTGAAGCAAGGATAAAGTGACTGCTTTCAGGAAGATGAGACTTTCTGACTCAAGACACAGTAGTCTACTTACTGTACCACCCACCTAACCAAAATGAATCAAAATTTAATACAAAAGTATATTTAATCCAAATGAATGTGTTAAATATGTGTTATATGCCCATCACTATGTGATTTGTAGGGAATTAAAAAAAACTAAAAGTGAGTCAAAGGGGTAAAGGCTTAGTGGATTGAGAAACAAGCATAGAGATGGGAGATCTTGGGTTCAAATCTGATCTCAGACACTTCTTAGCTCTGTGACTCTTGTATTAATTAGACATTTTGTACCTTTGGACTCCATCTCCCAGAATTATCTCCCCATCCCAAAATTCCTTTCCCCTTTTCATTCATGTGCATCTTTCCTTTTTTGTTTATAGAGTTCTGTAATCTCCTCCTTTCTCCTCCTTTTTCCTACATGCAGGCTGGGTGAGATCTCTCTAGTTTTTATCTTCCTTTTGCTTTGAGTTAGTGTTAATAAAATTTATAAATACTCTACTTGGAGATATTGTATATTATTTTTCATCTCTACACTCTGTTCAAATCATGTAACACTCATTTCCTACTCCTTACCATTTTTCTGCCTTGGAACCAATGCATAGTATTGATTCTAAGACAGAAAGGTTTTTGTTTTTGGTTTTTAAGTGAATCAATTCCTGTACCAATGGAACCTACTGGTTAATAGGGTAATGAAGAGGAGCCAGAGAAAGAAATATGAACATTCATAGGAATCTTCAACAAATCAGCAGGATTATCAGTAGACTGACACATCATTTCCAGTTTCAATAGAAATATTTGATTATTATTCCTAAAGGCAGTGTGTGAAAGCAGTTGGAAGTTTGGGCAAAGAGGGTGTCAATTCATAGGTGAAGTACTAAGATGGAAATAATCACAGGTGGATACTAAGTTCCAGGTGGATAGCTTATCATATTATCTGGCCTTCTAGATATAGAGAAAATAAGTATTTAGATGATAGTATCTGCCACATGATGGAAACTATGTCATTTGATCCTCATAGCTCTGAGTTAGGTGCTATTATGATTGTCATGTTAGAGTAAATAAGTAATAAGGAAATTGAGACAAACCTAAGATTATGGGGCATTCCACTATGTTGTGTTGCTCCTTTGATTAACTATCATTGGCCAACTTATTTTACCCCTCCAGGACTTAGTTTCCCCATCTATTAAAGACAGGTTGGATTAGATATCCTCTAAGGCAACAGTTGGCAACCTTTCTGGCCATGAAAGCCATAAACACCTGCAAAAGGAGGAGGCTTGAGGCAGAAGGCACTGGGATATAGGGTGGGGGCTGAAGAGCCCCCTGGGGCACATCCTGGGGCTCTGCCCCAACTGGCTGGTTGGGAGGAGGAGCCAGATATGGCTTGAGAGCCATACATTGCCAACACCTGCTCTAAGGTCAAAGTGCTTGCTCTTTTAGTTTCCGGTAATTTATACTAAATGTAGCAAGATTATATTTCCTCATTCAATGATTTGCAGCCAACACCTGCCAAAGAACTCTCCATGTATTCTACACATGCACTCAGTCTCAAGACAATCTGCTCATTAATCCTTTGTATTTTTGTTCAGAGATGGTAAAGAGTATTTTTCTTTCAAGGAAAAAAATCCACAGGCATTTTTTATCTCATGATAATTTTTCTTTGAACATCAGTAACAGAGATCAGGTCTATGAAAGTTTTCTTAGAAGTATCTCTGACCCTTAGAGCCAACAAAAATATTGAATTTATATTTACTACTCCTAAACCTCTTTTTTACAATGCCTGTCAGTTCTCATTGCATGTGAAGCCTAGTCTGGATGGTGGAGGATATAATGATGAGCATATGAGCCCAATTTAAGCTGAAGGTCAAATATTTTTATGTTTGGGTATAGACAGTGAACATTTTAAGAGCATATTTAAGAGGATCTGATGGAATGGAAATCACTGAAAACAATTAATGTTAAGGATTTGTTTCATTTTCAGGACTTTATACAAGTTTACTGAGTTGTCTTGAGATAAAAAAAAGATCCTATTCATCCCATTATCTACAGTCAACCAAATCATTGCAATCTAATAAATTCAAGGAATCAAAAAAATTGAAAGCATCAGGGTTCACACGGACCCTGAACATCAGAAAGTCAAATACCTTTTATTTGAAGAATGGCAATACTTTAGTGCATTGAAATCAACTTAGAGAACAACAATCAGATCCATAGGGGCAGATAATTGATTCATGCCCTATAGAGAAGTAGAAGGGTAACAAACATACTGGTGGGGAGGGAAGCAATACTAGGGAGGGAGAGGGCTTAGGGAAGAGCATGGCTTGGCTTTAAAGAACAATAAGATGAGAATAAGAAGGGAAGTGGGATAAAGGGAAGTACAAAAATGGAGTACTGATTAAAAACAAAACACTGGTATAGAAGGAAACAGTGAAAGAAGAAAACACAGGACTAGGAGAGAGAATCAAAATGTCTGGGATTGCACAGTTGATAATTATAACTCTGAGTGTGAATGGGATGAACTTGCCCATAAAATGGAAGCAAATAGCAGAGTGGATTAGAAACCAAAATCCAACCATATGTTGTCTACAAGAAACACACATGAGACAGACAGACATACATAGAGTGAAAATGAGAGGATGGAGCAAAATCTTTTGGGCTTCAAACAAGAAAAAGAAGACAGGGGTGGCTATCATGATCTCTGACAGAGCTAAAGTAAAAATAGATAGGGTTAAAAGAGATGGGGAAGGTAACTACATCCTAATAAAAGGCAGTATAAATGATGAAAAATATCAGTACTGAATATGTATGCACCAAATGGTATAGCTTCCAAATTTCTAAAAGAGAAGCTAGTAGAGCTCAAAGAGGAAATAGACAGCAAGACCATACTAGCAGGGAAACTCAACCTTCCCCTATCAGATCTAGATAAATCAAACCAAAAAATAAATAAGAAAGAGATAAGAGAGGTGAATGAAACCATAGAAAAATTAGAGTTAATAGATATATGCAGAAAAATAAATAGGGACCAAAAGGAATACAACATCTTTTCAGCAGCACATGGAACATTGACAAAGATAGACCATGTAATAGGGCACAGAAACATGGCAAACAAATGCAAAAAAGCAGAAATAATAAATGTAATCTACTCAGATCATAATGCAATAAAAATAGTTATTAGTAAGACTACATGGAGGGGAAAACCAAAAACTAATTGGAAAGTAAATAATAGGATCCTCCAAAATAATTTAGTGAAAGAACAAATCACAGAAACAATTAATAATTTCATTGAAGACAATGACAATGAGGAGACAACTTACCGAAACCTATGGGATGCAGCCAAAGCAGTTCTAAGGGGAAAATTTGTATCACTAAGTGAATATATTAACAAAATAGGGAGGGCAAAGATTAATGATGTGGGTATACAACTTAAAAAACTAGAAAGCGAGCAAATTAAAAATCCCCAGATGAAAACTAAATTAGAAATACTAAAAATCAAAGGAGAAATTAATAAAATCAAAAGTAAAAGAACTATTGAATTAATAAATAAAACTAGAAGCTGGCATTTTGAAAAAACAGATAAAATAGACAAATTACTGGTTAATCTAATTAAAAAAAGGAAAGAAGAAAACCAAATTAATAGTATCAAAGATGAAAAGGAAGACCTCACCTCTAATGAAGAGGAAATTAAGGCAATTATTAAAACTATTTTGCCCAATTATATGGCAATAAAGTAAGCAATCTAGGTGATATGGATGAATATTTGCAAAAATATAAATTGCCTAGATTAACAGCAGAAGAAATAGGACACTTAAATAATCCAATATCAGAAAAAGAAATTGAACAGGCCATTAAAGAACTCCCTAAGAAAAAATTTCTAGGACCAGAGGGATTCACAAGTGAATTCTATCAAATATTCAAAGAACAATTAATCCCAATACTATACAAATTATTTGATATAACAAGCAAAGAAGGAGACTTACCAAACTCCTTT
Source organism: Gracilinanus agilis (assembly GCF_016433145.1). NCBI lineage: Eukaryota > Metazoa > Chordata > Mammalia > Didelphimorphia > Didelphidae > Gracilinanus > Gracilinanus agilis. The sequence continues at coordinate 262,528,877 of NC_058135.1, forward strand.
TATGACTCAAATATGGTACTGATTCCAAAGCCAGGGAGATCAAAAACAGAGAAAGAAAACTACAGACCAATCTCCTTAATGAACATAGATGCAAAAATCTTAAATAGAATAGTAACAAAAAGACTCCAGCAAGTGATCAAGAGGGTTATTCATCATGATCAGGTGGGATTTACACCAGGAATGCAAGGATGGTTCAACATTAGGATGACCATCCACATAATTGACCATATCAACAAGCAAACCAACAAAAACCACATGATTATCTCAATAGATGCTGAAAAAACCTTTGACAAAATACAACACCCATTCCTACTGAAAACACTAGAAAGTATAGGAATAGAAGGTGCTTTCCTAAAAATAATAAACAGTATATATCTTAAACCATCAACAAGCATAATAAGCAATGGGGATAAATTAGAAGCCTTTCCAATAAGATCAGGTATGGATCAAGGATGTCCGTTATCACCTCTTTTATTTAACATTGTACTAGATACACTAGCAGTAGCAATAAGAGAAGAAAAAGAAATTGAAGTTATTAAAATAGGCAATGTGGAGACTAAGCTATCACTCTTTGCAGATGACATGATGGTCTACTTAAAAAATCCTAGAGAATCAACTAAAAAGCTGGTAGAAATGATCAACAACTTTAGCAATGTTGCAGGATCCAAATAAATGCACATAAATCATCAGGATTTCTATATATTTCCAACACATCACTGCAGCAAGCGGTAGAAAGAGAAACACCATTTAAAATTACCCTAGATAATATGAAATACTTAGGAATCTATCTACAAAAACAAACACAGTAATTATACTAACATAACTATAAAACACTTTCCAAACTATTAAAACTGGATCTAAAACAATTGGAAAAACATTGATTACTCATGGGTAGGATGAGCTAACACAATAAAAATGACCATTCTACCCAAATTAATTTAGCTATTTAGTGCCATACCTATCAAACTACCAAAAACTTTTTTACTGAATTAGAAAAAACTATAACAAAGTTTATTTGGAAGAACAAAAGATCAAGAATATCAAGGGAAATAATGAAAAAAAAAACATGAAGGAAAGTGGCCTAGAAGTACCAGATATTAAGCTATACTATAAAGCAGCAGTCATCAAAAGAATATGGTACTGGCTAAGAGATAGAAGATAAGTGGAATAGACTTGGAGTAAGTGGTGTCAGCAAGGCAGTGTATGATAAACCCAAAGAGCCCAACTTTTGGGACAAAAATCCACTATTTGACAAAAACTGCTGGGAAATTTGGAAAACAATATGGGAGAGAATAGGTTTAGATCAACATCTCACACCCTACACCAATATAAATTCAGAATGGGTGAATGACTTGAATATAAAGAGGGAAACTATAATTAATTAAGTGAGCATAGAGTAGTTTGCTTGTCAGATCTCTGGGAAAGGAAAGATTTTAAAACCAAGCAAGAGTTAGAGAAAATTACAAAATGTAAAATAAATGATTTTGATTATATCAAACTAAAAAGTTTTTGTACAAACAGAAACAATGCAACCAAAATCAGAAGGGAAGCAAGTAATTAGGAAAAAAATCTTTACGACAATAAATTCTGACAGTGGTCTAATTTCTCAAATATACAAGGAGCTAAATCAATTGTATAAAAAATCAAGCCATTCCCCATTTGATAAATGGGCAAGAGACATGAATAGGCAATTTTTATATAAAGACATCAAAAGTATACATAAGCATATGAGAAAGTGTTCTAAATCACTAATAATTAGATATACAAAAGAAAACAACTCTGAGGTGCCACCTCACACCTAGCAGATTGGCTAAAATGATAGCAGGGGAGAATAATGAATGCTGGAGGGTATGTTGCAAAATTAGGACATTCATGCACTGCTGGTGGAGTTGTGAACTGATCCAACCATTCTGGATGGTAATTTGGAACTATGGCCAAAGAGCAATAAAAGAATGCCTGCCCTTTGATCCAGCCATACCATTGCTGGGATTGTACCCCAAAGAGATCATAGATAAATAGACTTGTGCAAAAATATTTATAGCTGCGCTCTTTGTGGTGGCAAAAACCTGGAAAGCGAGGGTATGTCCTTCAATTGGGGAATGGCTGTACAAATTGTGGTATATGTTGGTGATGGAATACTATTGTGATCGAAGGAATAATAAACTGGAGGAATTCCATGTGAACTGGAAAGACCTCCAGGAATTGATGCAGAGTGAAAGGAACAGAGTCAGAAGAACATTGTACACAGAGAGTGATACACTGTGGTAAAATCAGATATAATGGATGTCTGTAATAACAGCAATGCAATGACCCATGACAATTCTGAGGGATTTATGGAAAATAAAGCTACCCACATTCGGAGAAAGAACTACAGGCATGGAAATACAGAAGAAAAACCACTGCTTGAACACTTGGGCTGATGAGGACATGATTGGGGATGTAGACCCAAGAGGACCACACCAATGTAACTATCAATGATATGTAAATAAGTCTTGAATGAACACACATGTTAAAATCAGTGGAAATGAGAGTTAGCTGGGGTGGTGGTGGTGAAGGGGGTGAAAGGTAAAGTAAATACATGAATTATGTAACCATGAAATTTTTTTCTAAAAATAAAAAAAGAATGGCAAAAATTGAAGGGAAGTGACTTTCTTATGTAATTGGAGATACTGACTATTAGTCACAAGGTGAAACTAAAATATAATCAGATTCAATGATGTCATTTTATTTTAGAAATGAAGAAACAGAGAGCCCTAATGTCTAAATTTAGACATGATGCTCTGTGTTTGAGATACAAAACTAATAACAAAACAGCAACTGTACTCATAGAACTTAGAATTGAAGGATAAAATATGATCCTAGATATGTATAGACAAGATAATATGTGAGTCATAGATTTGGAGGTTTAAAAAAAACAGCCTTAGAAGTCCTTCATTTTTCTGAGAAAGTGGAAGTGATAAGAAAAAGGAAACCTAGAGAGATTAAGGGATATGTTTAGATGGTCAGTTTCAGAACCAGATTGAAAGCCATCTCCTCTGACACCAAATTCTTATCTCTTTCCTATACACTATGGTACTCATAAAAGAGGCCAATGCTGGGAATATAGACTTCTAGATTCATGCCATAGAACTAGCTGAAATTACCCAAGGAATTGAACTCTCTGTAGTAGAAAGCAGAGAGACAAAAAGCCAAGAGAAGGTAATAGTTTGAGAAAAGTAAAAAAGCACCACATCTTTAATGTAGTATTTATATAGCATTGAATTCTAAAATGCAAACTCCTTAAAGGCAAAGAATATTCTTTACTATTTTTGAATCCTAACAGTCTAGCACAGTTTCTTAGTTACATTATGTGCTGATCATCAACATGAATTAAAGGTATAATAATTGCAAATGCTAAAGAATTTGGCAGCCGTAAACTGTGAAATGAAAGGGTTTTTTTTGGGAAGTTAATAATGATAAACTACCATTGCTTTGCTATGAGTTCTTAAACACACACACACACACACACACACACACACACACACACACACACACACACACACATTTTATTTGGTGCTTAACTCATTGCCTTCTGAATTAAATTCTCTGATTTCCTTTTCTCTATGAAATTTAGAATGGGTTAACTGCACCTTCTGATGGACTGATGGACTAAATCAAGACTAATTGACAAGTATTTTTTTAAGCTCTTGATTTGTGCCAGGAATTGGTGCTCATGGATCTTAGAGAGACAATACGAATGGTGGCTTCTCTTTGCAGAAGTTGGTTGCTTTTCATTTTTCCACTCGTGATAATGTTTATGGTGAGCAGAACAAGAGCAAGTTAGTCTTTGGAATAAACTGTACAAGCAATTTACTCTTTTAAAGAAAAAAAGTTTCTCAGTCTTAGGAGTTTGTGAGGTATTGAGTCTCCTATACTTGGAGTTTGAAGACAATGTAATGAAGAAGAAAGGATGTTATGGAGCAAGAGCTACTGAGTTCGGAATGTAGATTGACTTCTTGATCTTTGTTTGATCTTAAATTCTATACCTCATTGGGCTTCATACTCATCATCTATAAATTGTGGGCATTTGATTAAACCAGTAGTGGGGTAAAATGGAGAAAGTGAGTTCAAAAAGATTCATACACTCTTTGTTCTGTGACCTTAAACAAGTCACTTTAATTCCTTGAGGAAAAAGGAGCTTTTGATCAATTATGTTGACTGATGTGCATCTGCCTGGACTGAGAATCTGAATAGTGCCATTGGTATTTTTAAGATGTGCAACTTGGTATAAGTCATTTCACTCTCTGGGCATTTCTTTGTCTGTGAAATAATAATAATGATACTTGTATAATCTACTTCCTTTGGTTTTATATAGCTCAGATGAGACATTGTATATAAAAACACTTTGCAAATCTTAGGGGACTCTATAAATATGTGTAATATAAATATATTTTTTCTGTCTCCATGCATACATAGCCCAAGTGAAATAAGCAGATGTGTTAATAAGTTTTCAGAGCTGGTTTGGCTTTGAGTTATATTTTAAATTGGTCTACAAATGGCTTTCTTAGAGACTATTTTCTTTTTCCTCTTCAATCTTGTCTATAGTCTCAAAACATGAGGTGGCTGAGAGGGTAAGTTCATTTTCAATCTTATCAGAAATACTTTCTCAAGATTAAATCCTACTTAGGAACTGAAATTATATTTGCAAATGTTGGAAATAAATATAACACCAATCCGAAATTGTTGCATCTTATTTCCCCACCGATAGCATTTATCAACTTTTCACATAACCTCCTTGACTTTTAAGCAACATGAGTGAAGAAAATAGTAAAATCAATTTATCACATGTACACTCAACATCTACTTATGATAACAAAGGATGACCTGGGCACTTGTTAAAAAAACTCAAGATATTCTGATACCCTAAGGCCCTTTATTTTTTTTAAACTTCTTTACAATTGCTTTAGGGCAATGAGGAACAAGAATTGACTTTAAAATTCATCAGAATATAAATCAGGTCAGCTATATTCAGGTGATTTTTATTTCCACTGAATAGTGTTCAATGACTTGGGTAAAGTTATCAACAACTCTGTTTCCATTATTACTAGAAATATGTATGTTGGCTTGTGTATATGCATGTTTGCATGTGTGTGCAAGAGACAGACAGACAGACAGACAGACAGATGAAAATAGAGGCAGAGACAGGGAGTCAGCTAGAGAGTCAGAAAGACAGATAGAGAGAAATAGATAGAGAGTGGGGGTGAGGATTAATCTTTTCCTTTTGACATTTTAACTAAAAATAATGGGCACACAAAATAGATCAGTGGCATCTTTGGAAGTATGTTAATAAACATATCCGATTGTCCCATTTCTCTGAATCTTCACCTCACACCCTTCAACATTTCATCAGGCAGCCCTGGGTCATCATTGTGAAATGTCACTGACTTCCAGCATAAACAATTCTACAGGCTAGATGCTAAGAACTGTTGTAAGATTTCTGCTATTTTCTTTTCCTTTTACAAAATAACAGTGAAAGAAAATGTCTTCTCCCTTCATCTTTTTGAATAAAGTTTTTACTGCTGTTCACTTTTTCTAGGATGCTAGCATATACTTCACTCCTAGGACTGCTATTATGGGACTATGTCCATATTGTTCTCCCACTAACAATTTTATAAAATGTTACATTTACATTAATATACATTGGCATAATGCCTGATTTTTACAAAGAATTTAAGGTTTACAAAGCAATTTTGATGCTTTCATTCATTAATCAATTATTAATTATTAATCATTAGCCACTAATCAATAAACAAAAATTTACTAAAATGTAGGGATTACAGACAGGACAATCTCTGCCCTCCAGGTGTTTACAGATTACCAAAAGAGATAAGGGATACATGTATAAACATAGGAAAATAGAAATAAGATGGATACAACATGTCTAAATGATAAGCCTTTAGAAGATGTATCTGTGTATGAGAGAGAACAAGGTGGAGGCTGGAGGCATCATACAAAATATACATTATGATCTCCATTAGGGTAATGACTGTTTGGGGGGAGGGGTTTACCTTTCTTTTATCTCCACGTCTAGTATATAATAGGCACTTGGTAAATGTTTGTTGATTTGTTATTGATTTGATGAGGGAAACCACAGATTCCTAGGGGGAAGTGAGGAGGGAGACAAAGCAATCCACATACTGGACAGCCATTGGAAAAAAAAATTGTGATTGAGGGATGGAAATACTTTTAATATTATCTCCCATTTTCTACAAAAGAAAACTGAAATACAGTGACCCTCTATCATCAGTCAGTGCCACTTTTTGGGTATTGCTCCTTAACCACACTCTACTGGATTTTCTGAAAGACTCAAGAAAATTTCCCCTTTCAGAGAAGAATTGGATTGTTGCTTTACTGGGACATACCCTACAGATGGTGGCAATAGAGTAATGGGTACAAATGACCAAGAAGTAGATTTAGACTTAACAAAGGGAAATAGTTCATATAAATCAGGACTGTCCCAAAACAAAACAAATCGCACTGGGAGTTTAAATATGTCCCCTCACTTGAGGTTATTAAGCAGAGGATGGATGACTAATTATTGATGATTTCTGAGAGGGATTTCTTTTGTAGGTATGGGATAGATTAGATGGTGAATGAGGTCCCTTCTAGCTCTAAAATTTTATTTCAAAACAAACATGCCCACACTCACATACACACAACCTATACATTCAGACTGAGAATAAAATCAGAAAAAAAAATATAGACGGGATATTGTAGTACAGATCTTATAGTTCTTTATAGTGCCCACTGAGAGACAGGCAACAAAGAACCAGCAAGAACAATATTGGTCAATTGCCTGTGGATGCTTCATTTTATTGCTATGTACTGCCATCTACTGGTCCATCTAGAGGTAAAAAAAAGATTTTATCATGCCCAAAATGAGGGGCCAACAATGGTTAATCATATTAAAACTAAGTGAATTGCTTTAGAGCTGTGAAAAAGTATCAGAGATGGCCTTCTATATATGCATTTATATGATTTCCCCATCGTTTGAAGAGGAACTCTGGTCGATATATTAAAAAGAACCTATTGTTGAAGTAAACTACAAAATCATGGATAAGACAATCTTAACTGAAAGGAGTTTGAAAACAGGAATGTTAGAGCTCTAAAGGACCTAAGAATATAGAAGGCAAAATATCAGAACTGGAAATAGCCATGGAATGTTGAATATAGAATATCAATGCTTAAAGAAACGTTGGAACACAGGACATTCCATGTCAGAGCCAGAGAAGTTCTAGAAGTGTGGATTATCAGACATGGAAAGGACTTTAGACCATAAAGCACAGAAATCATTATTTAAAAATACTCAGAACATAGAGAATAGAATGAAAAAAATTAATAGGGGCATAGGTTATACCTGGAAGACATTGTACAACATAGAATAGTTGACTGTCAGAAATTTAGATTATAGAATGTAGAATTCTGAAAGGACTTTTAGAACATGGTGCATAGCATATGATCACCAGAAAAAAATAAACAAACCAAAAAACTTTAGAACAAAGAGCACAGAGAATTAGAGGTGAAAAGAAGCTTAGAATATGGTAGATACAATAACAAATTTGTAAGAGTATCAGACCTTGAAGGAATTTTAGGACATAGAACGAAGAAAAACATGCCCGAAAGGGACTTTAAAATATGTTATTAGTGAAAGAAATGAACTTCAAACATACAACGATTGAGAGAGCTGCAATGAGACAGAGATTCTTTAACTTCCACAACTCCTCTTTAAGTGAGAGATAACACCTGCAATACTTTCCTCAAAAGACCTTTTTGGGGATCCAATGAAATAATGTGTAAAAAGTGCTTTGTCCACCTTAAAATATTACCCACATATCAATTATTATGATGTCTCTTCAATGGGGAGAATTTTAATTCAATTTTAATTTTAGAAATCAAGTCAACTTTTCCCCATTAGCCTCATACTCAGATCTTTTTTCCTTACAGCTGACACAAAGGAAAAATTAAGTGCCCGGAATCCATAGTCACAACAACTATGTTTCATTCTAGTTATAAAATGAGAATTGTTTGTCTGAAGACATTCTTCAGTGTCCTTAAAGGGGTTTTATAAATCTTTAGTTATTAGCATAGTTGATGCCCCATGTTGGTCCTGCTATTGTCTTTCCAAGGCAGATAAGATCTAAGAACAATAACGAATCACTCAATGACAAGTCAGAATATCACAAAAGGTTTTTTTTTTCCAGTTATATTGCTGGGCTACATTCCTGTACAAAGCACACCTTAATATTATATAAAATAGATTGAATATTTGGTTTCTCAGAATAAGAAAAAATAGGACATAACTTGTGGTCTTAGTATGCACTGAAAATCCAGATTTGATTTAAGTTTCTTTGCCCTAAATAGCACTTTAGTTTCCCTGTGACATAGTCCATAGAAGATTAAAGAGTCATAAAATGATAACTCTCTTATCTGAATCAAAGAGTCTTTACAAGTGATTTTGGAGATTGAGGTTTGTAGGGCAAACTACACCCAAGGCAAGAGTCAGGAAATATGTGCTAGGGAACCTGTAAACTGTATGAGAAAGTGAAAAAAAATAGTGGAGTTGACATGAGATAATGTGTACTGAGGGCAATTGGTGAATATTTATTATAGCTTTCTGTTAACTAATTAGTCTTGCTGGTGAAGCTCCAAGATCAGTTCCTTTTCTGCTACTCAAAGGGAATAGTCAGTGTATTCAATGCTCCTTAAATCTAAAGTTCTTGTATTTATATCCTAGTTAAAATTCTAGTGACTCCTCTAACCAACAGGGTATTGTATTTCATAAGGTATAATGACTAATCAAATCAATCAATTAAGCAATCACCCAGTATTTATCATCTGCTATAGTCCCAGGTACTCTATATGGTCTGGAGACTATAATGACAATAACAAATGTTTTCTTATCTCAAATAGCTTGTGTTCTTAAGGGAGAGACAATATAAAAATGCTTACATAGATACATATACAAAATAAGTAAATTAAAATTAATACAAGGAAATTTTGTGTGATGGCAGGGATGTGCTGGGAATGTTTAACACCTGGATCTCTGGGAGTCCATAAACCTTAAACAGTGTTTCTTCCTGAAATCTTTGACACTTTTAGTTTCTCTCCCAACTCTTATCTTTCTTATCACTCCCTCCTGACTCACTCCCCTCTGATTGTGGTTTTCCTGGATACTGGATATCAAATTGTCTTAGTCTCTTCCCAGGATTGATATTTCATGACTCAAAACTTAGATCTTTGCCCCAATGGATCTTTGTGGGTTCAGAACTAGCCCTATTTAGATATTTTGTTATTTCATTCAGACTTGGTAGAATACTACACAACTCCCCATATATAATGTCCTAATTTCTCTGGCACTAATACTTCTTGTCTACAGTACCTGGCAGGCTTTTCCTCCTAAAAGATTATGATTGAGCTGGCTGTTGATACCTGAGAAAACTTCTAAAGCCTAAAATTTGGGATCTCTGTGATACTTGAAAAAAGGAGGTGACACCAGGGTGCATGATGGGTTTGATGTAAGCTTGTATTATATCATTGAGTCTCCCAGTACATCCTCACTAACAATAGCACAGATGATGGAGTCAGTGAAGATCAATCAGATCCTGGATTTTGTGAGTTATTTTTTATCCTTTTTTGGATTTTAGGTATCCTAGACCATTAAATGAGTTAAAACTGCTTCATCTTCTGCATATTAATCCAAAGGTGGAAAAGTGTGGGAGGTCATGAAGATAAAAAACAGTGTCTAATTCGTCATCTTCTTCCTCACTTGACCTCCAAATCTATATTACACACTAGTTACATGTTCACTAGTTACATGTTCTTCATTACGTTCTTAAGCCTAGAAAACCAATAAAACAATAAATCAAGCCCTGATTTATATGTATCATTTATAGTTGTATAGGTATAAATGTGGACATTAAAACTTTATCAATCTGTTTTCCTGTGGTTGTTTAAGATGGCTCCAGTGCAATTCCCAGACAGGGATAGTAGAAATTAGAGTGACCAGTAGGAGTCACTCATTCTATAAGAATACTCTAATTAACAGTGATCTGTTTGTTCCCTTAGATCAGTGATGACAAACTTTCAGAGACCAAGTGCTGTGGTCCACACTCCCAGACTGTGTGCCATGACCCTCTCCCCCACCAGAGACAAAGTGCCACCCCTACCAGCCACCATACCCCCCACAGGGGATGGAGAAAAGGAGAGGAACCCCAAACATTTTGCTTAGGTCAGGGCATAAGCAATTCCATCAGACTGTTGTTTAGAAAAGCAGAGAGGCACAGGGGAGAAAGGGACAGGAGCAGTTCAGCTCAAGTCTCTCTGCCTTGTAAGTAACTAACTCTGGCAGGCAGTAATACAAGTGCCCACAGAGAAGTCTCTGCATGCCATCTTTGGCACACATGCCATAGGTTCACCAGCATAACTTTAGGTGAATGGATCCTATACCCTGTGATGGGTATATATTGACTCCTTGTTCAGAAAGATAGTGAAGGTCTTTAATGCTTATTTTGCTTTTTGTTAATGATTTGTTAATGAATCAGTGCAGAATTTGCTTTATAACCAAAATTCTGAGTGGGAATTCAGGAATCTGAGTTCAACATCTACTTCTACTATTCCCTACTTGCTTCAACCTCAGCAAAACACTCATTTCCTTTGAGCTTCAGTTTCCTCATTAGTAAACTAGTAGCAATAATTGCAGTAGAATCTACTTCATAGATTTGTTAGAAGACAACTAAAATAAAATTCATGAAATACATTGAAAATATAAATTCATTATATAATTTTGAAAGATTAAATGAAGTATTACTTCAACAGATTTGTGTTTTTTTCGAAGTAATACTTATTCCCCTGATGACCCCTTTCAATCTTACTTATTGCTTCTTGTGAGTTGCTATGAATAACAACAACCGTCTGCTCATGTACAACCTTCCAGTGATGAGCCTTTTCAATCATAGCTAAAATGGTCCTCATAGGACACAATCCTTTTTTTGGCACAAACACACAGACTTTGATAAAAGGTTGCCTCCAAACTTTACCTAGACAATTTTATGCATCTCTTCTACAATGAATTTATATTGTGTGTGTATGTATGTATCTGTACGCACACATAGTATAAATATATGAAGGTACATATATACCTATAAGTATATGCATATACATGTTCATATACCTCCAAACTAGACCAGCACAAAAATATTCATTCATTCCAAAGTAAATTATTACAAACACACACAAATGCACATATATATACATACATATACATATATAGGTTACGTATGGATATTCATATAGATATAAAGTCATTGCTCAACTTTCATAGAGTAACAGAAAACAGAACAAAAGACAAAAATGCAAATACCAATCCACTGAATATATGAGACCATCAAAACCTTAAATGAAAAATATTTCCCTGTACATTACTACTAATGAGAAATGTCTTTATCTTAAAACTAATAATAGAGTAACATCATATCAATGTATTTGCAACATTTCAAATGTGTAGCAGCCCTTCATTTCCCAATTTTTAAAATTTTAATTATTTCTGAATTACAAGTTGATACATTTTTTAGTTTTTTTTTCCTAACATTTTGCAATCCATGTCCTCACTAAACCGTCCACCCTCCCCATAAGGCACTTATATGGTATATAGGTTGTATGTATATTATCATATAATATATATTTACCTATTCATCATATTGTGAAACAAAACATATTTCTTAGATCAGAGAAAAAATCAGGAGGAAATAAAGTGAAGAATAATGTATTGCAATCTGCATTCAAATTTTGTCTGCCTCTTTTTTTTCTTTTTTTTAACATTTATTAATATTCATTTTTAACATGGTTACATGATTCATGCTCCTCCTTTCCCCTTCACCCCCCCGCAATCCCCCCACCCATGGCCCATGCGCATTTCCACTAGTTTTGTCATGTGTCCTTGATCAAGACCAATTTCCAAATTGTTGGTAGTTGCATTGGTGTGGTAGTTTTGAGTCCACACCCTCAATCATGTCCACCCCGACCCATGCATTCAAGCAGTTGTTTTTCTTATATGTTTCCTCTCCTGCAATCCTTCCTCTGAATGTGGGTAGCGTCTTTACCATAAATCCCTCAGAATTGTCCTGGGTCATTGTATTGCTGCTGGTACAGAGGTCCATTACATTCAATTTTACCACAGTATATCAGTCTCTGTGTACAGAGTTCTTCTGGCTCTGCTCCTTTCGCTCTGCATCTGTTCCCGGAGGTCTCTCCAGTTCGCCTGGAACTTCTCCAGTTTGTTATTCCTTTTAGCACAATAGTATTCCATCACCCGCATATACCACAGTTTGTTCAGCCATTCCCCAATTGAAGGACATACCCTCCTTTTCCAATTTGTTGCCACCACAAAAAGCGCAGCTATGAATATTTTCGTACAAGTCTGTTTATCTATGATCTCTTTGGGGTACAAACCCAGCAATGGTGTGGCTGGATCAAAGGGCAGGCATTCTTTTATAGCCCTTAGAGCATGATTCCAAATTGCCAGCCAGAATGGCTGGATCAGTTCACAGCTCCACCAGCAATGCATTAATGTCCCAATTTTGCCACATCCCCTCCAACATTCATTACTCTCCCATTCTTTCATTTTAGCCAATCTGCTAGGTGTGAGGTGATACCTCAGAGTTGTTTTGATTTGCATTTCTCTAATTATTAGAGATTTGGAACACTTTCTCATGTGCTTATTGATACTTTTGATTTTTTTACCTGAAAATTACCTATTCATGTCTCTTGCCCATTTATCAATTGGGGAATGGCTTGATTTTTTATACAATTGCTTTAACTCCTTGTATATTTGAGTAATTAGACCCCTGTCAGAGTTTTTCGTTATAAAGATTTTTTCCCAATTTGTTGTTTCCCTTCTGATTTTGACTACATTGTTTTTGTTTGTACAAAAACTTTTTAGTTTAATATAATCAAAACCATTTAATTTACATTTTGTAATTTTCTCTAACTCTTGCTTGGTTTTGAAGTCTTTCCTTTCCCAGAGATCTGACAAGTATACTATTCTGTGTTCACTTAACTTGTTTATAGTTTCCCTCTTTATATTCAAGTCGTTCACCCATTCTGAATTTATCTTGGTGTAGGATGTGAGATGTTGATCTAGACCTAATCTCTCCCATATTGTTTTCCAAATTTCCCAGCAGTGTTTTCCAAATTTCCCAGCAGATTGTCTGCCTCTTTTTATGGAGGAGGATATCCTTTTCCATCATAAGTCCCTTGGGATTTTCCTGGATCCTTGCCTTGTTGATAATACTTCAGTATTTCACAGTTGATCAACCTATATCATTGTTCTTGGGTGCAAAATTTTCCTGGATCTGCTCACTTTGATTTTCTTCATTTCAGATTAGTCTTTCCAGGTTTTTTGTGATCATCTTCTTTGTCATTTCTTATGGCACAATAGTATTCCATTACCAGCATGTAACACAATTTGTTCAGCCATTTCCAAACTAACAGACATTCCTTCAGTCTCTAGTTCTTTGTCATTAAAAAAATCTGCTATAAATATTTTAGAGCACATTAATTTATTTTCCTTTTTCCTTGATCACCTTAGGAAATAAAACTAATATCCTGATTCAGGAGGTACACACAGTTTTTCAAAATGGTTGGTTCAGTTCACAGTTCCACCAAGTATGTATTCATATCCCCATTCTTCCACTGTTCATTAAATATTTGTCATTTTCCCTTTTATCATTTTAGCCAATCTTAATTAGTTGTTTTGATTTACATTTGTTTAATCAATAATGATTTAGAACAGTTTTCACATAATTATATATAGCTTTGGTTTCTTCTTTAAAAATATATATTTTTTATTTAGAATATTTTCCCATGCTTACATGATTCATAATTTTCCCATCCCTCTTCCCCTGGCCTTCCCAGAGCTGACAAGTAATTTCACTGGCTTATACATGTATCATTGTTCAAAACCTATTTCAATATTATTCATATTTGTAATAGAGTGATCATTTAACATGACAACCCAAATCATATCCATGTCTAATCACATGATTGATCATATGTTTTTCTTCTGTGTTTCTGCTTCCACAGTTATTTCTCTGGATGTGGATAGCTTCTTTCTCATAAGTTCCTCTGTATTGTCCTGGGTCATTGTATTGCTACTAGTAGAAAAGTCTGTTACATTTGATTGTGCCACAAATTTTCAGTTTCTGTGTACAATGCTCCCTCACCTATCACAGGAGATACATTCCAGAGACCTCTGTGATAGATAAAAATCCATGAAGTAGCAGCTTATTTATTTTATTATTCTTTGATGGTAAGCATCTTTTTAATATGATATATCAAAGTCAGTCATTTTACATTTTGCAATGTTTTCTATCTCTTGCTTGGTCTTAAATTCCTTCCTTTCCCTCAAATCTGATAGGTATACTATTCTTTGTTCACCGAATTCATTTATGATTTCACTTTTATATTTAAGTCATTTGCCCATTTTGAATTTATCTTAGCATAGGGTATAAGATGTTGATCTAAACCTAATTTTCCCATACTGTTTTCAATTTTCCCAGCAATTTTTGTCAAATAGTGAGTTCTTGTCTCAAAAGCTGAGGCCTTTGGGATTATTGAACACTATCTTCCTGAGGTCATTTACCCCTATTCTATACCATTGATCCACTCTTCTGTCTCCTAGTCAGGACCATATTGCTTTTCTAGTATGATATTCAATATTGGTGGTGATAATGGGCATTCTTGCTTCATCCCAATATTATTGGAAAGGCTTTTAATCTATCCTCATTACAGATACTTGCTGATGACTTTAGGTAGATACTACTTATCATTTTGTGGAATGGCATATTTATTCCTATGCTTTCTCTTGTTTTTGGTAGAAATAAATATTTTGTTCGTCAAAATTTTTTCTGCATATATTGAGACAATCATGTGATTTTTGTTAATAGCATTATTGACATGGTCAATTATGCTAGTTGTTTTCCAAATATTAAGTCAGCCCTGCATTCCTGATATAAATCCCACATAGTCATAATGAAAGACTCTTGTGATATATTTCTATAGTCTCCTTTTTAGCATTTACTTTTAAAATTTGCATCAATTAACAAAATTAGTCTACAATGTTCTTTCTCTTTTCTTTTTTTTTTTTTTTTTGTTCTTTCTGGCTTAGGTAATTAAACTATATTTTTGTCATGAAAAGAATTTCATCAGATTTCTTCTCTGCCTACTTTCCCAAATTGTTATGTAATATAGGGATAAATTGTTCTTTGAATATTTGAAACAATTAATTTATGATTCCATCTGGCCCTGAGGATTTTTTATTAGGGAGTTCATTGATGGTTGCTTCAATTTCTTTTACTGAGATAGAATTATTTAGGTATTTTATTTCTCTTTTGTTAATCTGGGCAATTTGTATTTTGTAAATGTCTTATTACACTTATATTGTTGATTTAAAGGCAAAATAGCTCTTAATAATTGGTATTATATCTTCTTCATTGGTGGTGAGTGCATCCTTTCCATTTTTGTACTGATTATTTAATTTAATTTTTTCACTTTTTAAATCAAGTTAACCAATTCTCTATTTTGTTTTCCCCCATAAAACCAACTTGTAGTGTTATTTATTAATTAAATGATTCTCTTTCAGTTGTTTTAGTTTCTTCTTTGCTTTTTAAGATTTCCAACTTAGTCTTTTAATTAAGAATTTTTAATTTGTTCTTTTTGTAGTTTTTTGTTGTTAATTGCGCTCCTTTTCCTCTATTTTATTGATATAAGCATTAAGAAATATAAAATTTCCCTTAAATACAACTTTGATTGTACCACATAAATTTCAACATGCTGTCTTCTCAATGTCATTCTCCTTAATTAAATTGTTGATTTTTTCCTATAATTTGTTCTTTGATAAAACTCCTTTTTTAGTATTAGATTATTTAGTTTCCAAATATTTTATTTATATTTCCATGAATCCTTATTCATTATAATTTTATTGTTATAAACTATAAACTAAACATTTGTTATTGCTTTTCTGTATTTGGTTGTGAAGTTTTTATGCCCTAATACATGTTTGATTTTTATGTAGGTGCCATGTATTGCTGAAAATAAGTTAAATACTTTTCTATTCCCATTCAGTTTTATTCAGAGATCTATTAGTTCTAGCTTTTCTAAAATTATATAAAATTATTTTACTTTTTTTTCTTGTTTTTTTTTTGTCCAGATCTGAAAGAGGGAAGCCATAGTTGTCTACTAGTAAAGTTTTACTGTCTGTTTCCTTCTGAAGCTCATTTAATTTCTCCTTTAAAAAGTTGGAATCTATATCATTCAGTGCATATATGTTTATTTTTATTTTGCTTCATTTTCTATAATAACTTTTAGAAATATGTAATTTCCTTTCTTCATTCTTTCAATTAAATCTATTTTTGTTTTAGCTTTTTCTGAATTCATGATTGCTTCTCCAGATTTTTTTTAACTTCAGATGATACACAATGAATTCAGCTCCAGCCCCTTACTTTCACTCTGTGTCTCCCTGCCTTAAATATGTTTTATTGTTGTGGGTGTTGTGGGCGTTGTTGTTGTTGTTGTTTTTGTAAACAACGTATCTGGATTCTGTTTTTTATTCCATTCTGCTATCTGCTTCCATTTTATGGGTAGGTTGATTGCTTTCACATTGACAGTTTTGATTACCTTCTGTGTATTCCCCTCCTTCTTATTTTCTCCTTTTGTTCCTTTAACCTGTCCCTCCTCACAAGTGTTTTACTTTTAATTACCACCCCTTATTTCTCCTTCCTTTCCATTATCCCTCCTTGTCATATACTCTTCCTACTTCTCTATCAGGTGAAGGAAGGATAATATAACCAAAAAAGTATAGTTGTTATTGCCTTTCTGAGCCAGCTTCAATGGAAATAAGGTTTAAGCATTCCACATCACCACTTTTATCCTCCCCTCCACTATAATAATTTTCATGCATCTTTATATGAGATAATTTAATGCATTCCACAATTTGCTTTTTTCTCAGCGCAACCCATTTGTTCACTTGTTGATATTTTTGCATATCATATCATCTTTGTTTGCTTATTCCCACCCACTATCTATATATACTCCTTCTAACTTCTCTAATACTGATAACATTTTTTAAGAATTACAAATATCATCTTTCCACATAAAAATATATACATTTTGACCTTAATGAATCCTTTAAATTTCCTTTTTCTTATTTATCTTTTTAGGCTTCTCTTGGATCTTCTGTTTGGACATCAAAATTTCTGTTTAGATCTGCTCTTTTCATTATGAATGCTTTAAAATCTTCTATTTTATTAAATGATCATTTCCCTCTGAAAGAATATACTGTTTTGTTGTGTAGGTGATTCTGGGCTGTTAACCTAGATCTTTTGACTTTCAGCATATCATATTCCAAGGCTTCCAATCCTTTAATGTGGAGGCTGCTAAATCCTGTGTAATCCTGACTGTAGTTCCATGGTTTTTGAATTATTTCTTCTAGCTGTTTGAAATATTTTCTCCTTAGCTTTGGGTGGGGTTGTCTTTAATTTAGCTATAATATTCTTTGGAGCTGTCATTTGGGAATTTATTTCTGGGGGTGATATGTGGAATCTTTTACTTTCTGTTTTACCCTCTTGTTCAAGAATACAAAGATAGTTTAGATAGTTTTATTGGATAATTTCTTGTATTATGATGTCTAAGCTTTTTAATTTTTAATCATTGTTTTCAGGTAGTCTAATAATTCTTTTCTCTCCTAGATCTATTTTCTAGGCCAATGGGATTTTCCATGGCATATTTCATATTTCCTTCTGTTTTTTTAGGAATTGTTTTATTTTTTCCTTGTTATCTAATGAAGTCATTAGCTTCTAATGCCCAATTCTAATTTTTGATGAATTATTTTTTCCATGAGTTTTTCAATTTTTTATTTGGATAATTCTGCTTTCATAGCTGTTATTTTCTTCTTGCATTGCTTTCATTTCTCTTCCACATTTTTCCTCTGCCTCTTTTAATTGGTTTTTGAAATCCTTTTTGAGCTTTTCCACAGCCTGAAACCAATTCACTTTTTCTTGAAGTTTTTTTTTTATGCATTTCCTTTGTTTTTGTTATCTTCTTCCATTTTGTGTCTTGATCTTTGTCTACATAAAATTTTTCTATGGTTAGGTTTTTTTTTTTTATTTGTGCATGATGTTTGTTTGTTTACCTGGTCTTTTTCTTGACTTTCAGTTTTAACTTAAAAGTAGTGTCCATTTTCAGGGTAGAGAGGGAATTCTTAAACTTCAGTTTTTCTTTGCTGCTTCCACTGCAGTTTTGTTATGGGACTCCCAGCCTTTCTCTGAGCCTACAAAGAGTAGAAAACTATACAAACTGCCTTGTGCTGAGATTAAGGATCTTACTATAGGCTAGGACAAGGTCCCTGCAAATCCCCTTTGGCTTGCATTAGTTAGGTACCTTGCTGACTGACTTGTGCTTGTGCTTGGGGTATTGGTTTGGGCTGGGGCAGGGACTCAGAGATTCCCTCTGAGCCTGTACCAGCCAGGAACACCGCAAACTTCCTTAAACTAGAACTGAACACCATGTGCAACCCTTAACTCTATTGGTGGGGGAATGGGTGGAATTGAGACAATTTAGATCTTATTTCAGAAAATATATTATATGCAATTGGAAAAATAATATATCTGAATAAAAAAGTGTGTATGTATACAGACACATGAACATGCTAATTGTAAAAACCTATGACTTTTTTAAGTCACAGAAAACTAAACATCTAATTGGAAAGACTTTCATTGAATTTGATCTTTCTTAGTAAGAATCTCCACAATCCAAGCATTCTAGTTTTGTACTCTCAGACTCAATGACAACATTAAAAAGGACCAGAGTACATTTCTGTGAGAAATATTGATTTCCAAAACATTCTAAATTCACTTAGCATGGTGTCTGACCCATAGTAAGTGCTTAGCAAATGTTTGTTGAGTAACTGACCAATTTATGAAATAATTATATTATAATGATGTTTGAGGATATTCCTAGAAGCAATAGCTAAAAGCTTAAAAGGGGCAAATTTAGTTTTTAGTTAAGGATAAATTTCCTTAAAATTTGTATTATTTGATACTAGAATGAGCTTTCCTGGAAGTCAGTAAATGTCCCTCATTAGAAGCCTTGAAGCATAGGATGCCCTCCTGTTGAGTGTATTATAAATGAGTTTTGGGGTAACAGAGTGTGCCTAATAACATGACTGCCATTTCTTAGATTGTGATTTTGTTATATGAAAAAGACACAAAGGGATGATTATGGGAAGAATCAGAAATCTTGATCTTTGATGAGAGAAATGAATGAAAATTTCTATAGATATATCCTATAGGTTTACTTGTAACAAAATAAAGATAATGAAAAGGGAGTTTGCATATTATTATAAATGTTATAACATATTCTTATAGATAGAGATAATTTAGTTACCTACTCATGTGTATGTATGCATATTTGCATGTGAATTGTTATAGTGTCAGGAATTAGATCCGGTTTTCAAGAAATAAAGACATAATAGATAACAGACGTACTAATAGCATTGATCTTTTTTCTAGATATGTAATTATTTTTATTATTAATTAATTAATTAATTAGTATTTTTTCTTGTTTGTATCTACTAATAACATTGTAACTGACCAACTCTTGCTCCTACTAAAAGTACTTTGGGAAGCTGAACTAGAAGAGATCTTGAAACCTTAAAAGTCAATTCAATACACATTTTTAGCATTTTCCTATGTGTCAAGTATATGTGTTAAAATGAAAAAAAAAATTGCTCATGGATTTAGAAGTTAGACCTGGATTTAAATCCAGAAACTACAAAAAAATTGATCATACTACTTTGGGATAGACAAATCATCTCTCCTCTAATTTAACTTTGTCTAAAATGTTGAAGTTAGACTCCATTACTTCTAAGATTATTTGAGTTTGGAAATCTATGTTAACATGTTATCGTATTAATGATTTACTTTTTTTACTTCTTTTATTTACTTTTAAATACTATTCCATTCCTGAGGAGGAAACTAAGTCATTAAAGAGTAAAACAAAAAAAAATATATAAATGTTAGAGTTATGATGGAAAATAGACTAATTAATAAGCTGTGAGGATAGCTGTAAATTAGCCCATTCTTTTCGGGAAAGCAAAATTTAAAAAAAATTCAATTTGAGATAAATCAATGAGTATTTATTAAGTACTTATATTAATTAAGTGACAGACATTGTTGTACTAAGTATTAGGTGTTTGTGTGTGTAGTTACCTACAGTTGTCTCCACTAGAATGTTAGGTCCTTGACGGAATGAATTGAACATTTCCTTTTGTGTGTGTGTATGACCCCAACACTCAGTGCAAAGTCCAGAAGTAGTAGGTACTGAATATTTATTGACCACTTCACAGGGTCATTTGCCTGAATCTTTCAAATTAAGAGGAGAAAGAATAAGCTTCTACTGGGTGGCTGAGAGCAAGGGATAAAATGTGTTATGGTGCTTTTCTCATTGGGATGGACTGGACTGAAAACTAGGGTGTAGAGTCCTCAGGAAGACCTTGATCACTCTAGAATCATCCTTTGGCTCATAAGGTTGTTCTTTCTTCTAAGGGGAGAACTAGACTAGGGAAATTCTAACTACTTGCTCAGGTTAGAATCTAAATATCTCAGTGCATGAACGAACATCTCAGGGGCCATCTAGTCCAATCCCTACCTTTCATTACCCTCATCAAAATATAATCCAGCAATGAAAGAGGATTTTCTACCTCCAAATATAGTCTTACTTCAAGAAACTCAAATAATTAACAGGGTCAATTTATATATTTATTTGTTTAAATTCATACATTTTAATAAAATAGAGCTTTGGATTTGGAATCAGGGAGATCTTTGTTACTATTTTGGCCTGTTTATCCTAGTTGCACAACTCTCTGCCAAAAACTTCACCTTCCTCATAGAACAGTAACTACATTTGAAAAATGGGGATAATAATAACAAATAACGAAAAAATGAGGATAACAACAAATAATAACAAATTAGGATAATGATAACAAATTTATGGAATTGTTGTGAGGATTAAATAATATATCCTGTTTAAAAGTGCTTTGTTGCAACCCTTAAGATTGTCTTGTAAGTCCTCAATATAATTTATTTTGGTTTGTTTATTACTACATGTGTCTTTATTATTGAGAAATAATTACCATAAAAATAAAAAACAGGAGGCAAATATGATCTCCTCCTATATACAATGGGGGCTAAAAATGCAGGTTTTTCACAGTTTTATTTGTAGATAATTAATTTAAATTTAATAAATTTTAATTAAGAGGATACCATATGTAAAACACTATGGAATTAAACCCCCCCCAAAAGATATCTCCTTTCCTCTAATAATTTATATTCTATGTGGAGTAAGATAGATGAAACATGTACACAAGTAATACAATCTAAAAATATATTAAAATTAAACAAAATACTCTGAGGATGAAGGAAGCACTAATGGTGAGTGGCAGGAAAGGTTTCCCAAAGGATGAGATCTCTGAGCTGTGATTTTAAGATAGAAGGGTTTTTTCCCTAGCCTTCCCTTTAGCTACTATCTTGCCAAGCTGTACAACCCTATTCTTGGGCTTAAATGTCCTTGAGAAAACTTCCAGTCTATCACGGATGCATACACAGCTCACAGCCCACAAAGCCACCTGACCATGTAAAGGAGACTGAAAAGTGACTTTATTCATGACTTTCAGAAATGTCCTCTTTTAGGGTATATTCTTTATTTTGAGACTGACTTTTTGTGATTTTTCTGGAAACAGAAATTATTTCAGATTAGTCAATTTAACTCAAGCAGACCTAAAATTTCTAAACTCCACTGCCAGCTTTTGAAGTCACCTCTTCCTGTGTATGTCTGCAGCTTTTGCACTGCATAGATGTAATTTATACACATATATAAAATTTATACATCATTTCAATAACAAATTAAAACAGCTGGTTTGGGCTTCCCAGCAACTCTGTGAGGTAAATAAATGTTGAAATATCAATTTTATGCATGGTTAGACTGAGAATCAGAGATGTGGCTTGAAGGACAGTCACAAAGGCAGCCAGAGGCAAAAGTAGCAGAATTGACAACTTTTGGCCATTTGCCTCTCTACTTCAGAATCCTCCCAAATTGATGAGGTCTACTGCTCTATTTCAGGGCTTAGTATCCCTGAATAAATGCTAAAGTGTAGAATAATATAACTAAGAAAATATCCTCTAAGAAAGTTGGGGTTTACTCTATTGATGTCAATATTGATGCTTGTTACAGAACCAAGGGCCAGTTGTCAATTTGCTCAGCAATTCCATTGTTCTGCCTTCAAGCATGTAACAGTCACCCCCTACCCATGGAATGCTAACATTTTTATTAGTAGCATTTAAAAATTTCTAAGGCAACTAGACTATTTCTCTCGATTAGCCAACAGCTGTTAGATGTGTTTTAATAATTTTCACAGGGTCTGTGAAAATGCTGGAGCTAATTACTTATAATTTCACATCAATTTACTAATTTCCAGCCCAACAGGATGTCCCCTGTCATAAATGAGCCAGGAGTGGCTTTTAATGGCCTCAACCCAGCTGGCTGTTATGGGGGCCTAATCACAGTTAATCCAGTTTCAGATCTGCCTATATGCCTATGTTCCCCCAATAAATAAAATGGAAACTTCCCCCAAATATTTTAAATATCACATATCCATTTATACTCTTATAAGTATATCCAGAAATCAGAAATCAATAAGGGATGCCAAAAGATCAAGAATCTAAAATGTTTTCATAAATTCAATTCAGAAAGCATCAATTAAGTATGTATTTTATATGAACTACATTATTTTTTCCATGTAGATTGAGTCAAAGATTACCATGCTTAATTCCTGACGAGGAATTTAGCATTTGCTAAATAACCTAGGGAGGTTGCCTTTGAAGAGTTCTTTCTCATTTCTGCTTTATTCAAAAGAACATGAATTGATATTAGAAGAAATAGAAAGGAAATGAACTCATCTCAAAGCGTTCTCAAATTTGGCTAAAATTAGAATAATAAGTTGCATTTAGGCTCATCCTATTGTAAGCCTAGAGGGGTTGAAATGAAACTTACATGAAAATAGTTTTATTAAATAACAAGAAGAAACTTGTGTTTAGATTTGTGGATTCAGAATTCATCAAGAGACATGAGAATCAAAGTTCAATTTTGCTTCAATCTACTTGGTCTGAGAAAATATAAATAAAATACTACCATTCAAACTAATTACAACTAGCTCAAAAAAGCAACTTCAGAAATTCAGTGCAGGCATGGGGTCACTCTGTCATCCTGTGTTCAAAATAAAACCAAATTGTCTAAATAGTTCAAGGGCAGAACGTTGGAATTATATTATTGGGTCCCTGAAAGAATTAAATACAATTATCCACAGACTTCACTGTAACTTGATTGTCTGTGAGTAGCTCTGCAGAACTCCATAAAGACAAAGGATAGAATGTAATGTCAACATTGTTGTATGTGAAGGTCCTTCAGAGGGCGTCCATGAAAATCAAAAGAACTGAGTTTAAAAAAGAGCTCAGAACATTTTTAAACATTAAAAAAAAAATCCCTAGATGGAAGTCATAGACTAGTGTGGTTTAAAAAAAATATAAGAGGAAAGATAATGCCCAACCTATCTGCTGTATTTGAAAAATAATCAGTCCTACTTAGCTGCCAAAGGACTTTAGTAAGATCTAGCCTGTAAACCAATAGGCTGAATTCCCCAAGAGCACCCTTTCAATTCCGTTTCCAATTCTATAGGGGGGATTAGTGGAGGCTTATCCTCTGATGGACAGATAAAACTAGCAGGATGTGGAGACTTACTATTTAATAGACTGGATCTAGGGTATCAGCTGCAGTGAAAATAGACTGTCAGCTAATGCAGTTAGGGAAAAAAAAAAGATTTTTTTTTGTGGTTGTTCATTTCCTAAAGTAAGAAATTTTCTCTCCACAATCTTATTTTTTGGAGGTTTTATATTCAAAAATTCAATTCAACCAAAAATGATTAACCATCCACTATGTGCCAAGCAGTGTTTGAGACTGAGAGTACAAAGATAGAGATGAAATAATTTCCTGCTCTCAAGGGGTTTATATTTTATAGGGTAGATAGATGTGCAAAAACATGCACATATTAATTTATGTATATTATATATGCAGATACAACACACACATATATTATATGTGGGTGTGTATATATATGCATATTTTGTATATATATATAAAACTTCAAATTAGCAGAAGTGCTACCAAACTATTTGAAGGGTAAATTTAAGGGGAATACAAATTGGTACTAATGAGTTTACCTGGAAACCTAATCAAAACTGTCAGATTTATCATTATGATAGAGTTATGTCAATGGTCAACAATGTGGTGTTTCATACAGAGGATCAGGAATGTTTTGCCATCACTCTAAGGCAACACGTTTGACTGACCCCACAAGTTAACTTTTAAGAAATATTACCAAAACTACATGAAAATTGAGAGCCTATGTCAATAGCATTGTACTGGAAGCCAGCAGAGTAAAAAGGGAGCTGATATAAAATGTTTCCAGTGCAAAAAGATTCTAAAGAGAAAAATTGGAAAATTTTAAAAAATATCAAATGAAGATATTCCCTCTAGAGTGGAAGGACCATGCCTTAGACCAGTGGTTCCCCAAATTTTGTTGGCCTACCGCCCCCTTTCCAGAAAAAAATATTACTTAGTGCCCCCTGGAAATTAATTTTTTAAAATGTTAATAGCAAATAATAGAAAAGATATATGTATTAATGTTTCTACCTTTTTCGTAAAATATAGTAAAGAAAAGTGTAAATTAGAAACATTGAACTTTGAAATTATGAAATTATTTATTGAACTCAGAATAGAATGTAATACATAAAAAGTTAAAATCTGTGGCCATCACTGCTCCCCTGGATCGCTGCAGCACCCACCAGGGGGTGGTGGCGCCCACTTTGGGAATCACTGCCTTAGACACTTGCTACCTGCATATTCCACTTAACCTCAGGGGCTTGTGTATTTTCAATGATAAAAAAAAAGTATGAAGCAAAATGATTATTGATAATCCTTTCACATCTGAAGTTATGATTCTTTAATATCAAAAATGTATATTTCTTGAACTTATTAGTCAAATGGTTAATAACACAAATTTGCACTTTCAGTTATCATTTTATATAAGATGTGAAAAACATGGTTTGCATTGATGATATTCAATAAATGCTATTCATGGCCAAGTTTTGAGTGTATTGAAATAAACTAGTGTTTTAATAAGATTATCTAATAAGAAATTGATTGAAATGTTTGTCTATATCAGGGGTCAGCAACCTTTTTGGCTGTGAAGCCTTAACGCCACATTTTTTAAAATGTAATTTCGTGAGAGCCGTACAGTGCTCACAGTGCACTTCTGTAACAGCGCCTGAAAAAAATTGACTTTATGGCTCCTGCAGAAAGAGCCATATCTGGCCCTCAAAAGAGCCAGATATGGCTCAAAAGCCATATGTTGCCAACCCCTGATCTATACGCTCCACAGGTATTCTAGTTTTAAAGTTTCTATTTGAACATGAAAGTGAATATATTTTCTTGGAATTATATGACTATATGATTAGTTTTAAGAAATAATTATGAGCATTTTCACTAGATTTCTAACATCAGAAAGTAATAGCTTTGATGAAGATAAAGAATTCAATGATACTAGAAGTAGCCTAAATTATAAGTCAATTATTTTTACTTTTCCCAGTCCCTAGTGGAGAGATGAAGTTGTTAATGTGGAACAAAGTGGAGGGAAATATTCAAAAGAACATACAAACTAAAGGAATTTTAAGAAGAGAGAAGAATATTGGGTAACCAACAAATAGAACACAATTCATTAGCAAGTATTTATTAAGGACATCCTGTGGACCAAACATAGCTCTTGTTACTGGCAATATAAAAGACAAGAAACAAATAGTTCCTCTCAATGTGCTTCATTTAATTGGAGGTGGACACATGGTAAATGAAAAGATGGTTCTAAACTGACAAGAAAAAATTCATTTTTTGTTTTATGTTTTGTTCTAGTTTCTGGCATCAAATTGATTTAGCCCATATATTACTACCAGGTTAAACTTTCAATGTTTTTGTCCCTCAGGCCAACATGATCCTGGAGGGTATTTCATATATACGCTGAAAAATGGTTGAACAGCATGTCACAAAGTGCTGGGTTATATTTAGCACAGATACCATTAGAATGGAGACGTGAAGGCAGGATTGTATCATTTTTATATTTTCCTTCGATATGAAGGAGGTATGTGTTGGTTTCATACTCTTCAAATTTGCAAGTACAAATTCAAATAACTTCCATCATTGTGCTTTTCTGACAGCATTCAAGAAAGGAAAGGGACTTCAGATATAAACAGAAAGATTATTATTTGTGAAGTGACAACTGTATTAGAAAGCACATTTTTCTATTCAAAATTTGAAAGCAAAACCAATACATTTTCCATAGAAGCTTAACATCAGGTTTTAAATATTTTAGCTCTGAAAGATAGATGATTTGACCTCAGAGGTACACAGTTTCTTGATATTTCATTTACTTGACTTTTTTGCTCATTAATAGCTTGATCATTGTCAAGTGATTTTTTTGTTAGTTCCTAATCTAATGCATCAGTTTTATCCCATAAATAAGTTATTTATTTTTTAAAGAAGCCATAATATTACAAAAAACACTTTATGGACTCAAACAATGGACTGATGATTTGGACATGAGTAAAACTGGTGAGTGTAAAATAACCAGTGTTATTGAATCACCTTTGATCTTGGAGGAAAAAGAAAAGGAATCTAAAAGTACAAATGCATGAATGAATGACAAAATGTGTGGGGACTAAAAAGCAAATGTTAATGACACTCTCCTTTAAGAATTACAATATGAAGCCTTTATTAGTAACCCTAATGTTGACAATGTAAGTACAATCCTCATTTTTTTTTAAAATGTACAAAGAGAGATTTTAAAAAGTTAAATAAAGCTCCTTAATTTCTTTGAATCTGTTTACTACTCTATAAATTAGGGATAATAAGTATAGTTAAACAGCATTATTTCAGGGCCTAAAATGAGATAAATATTACATGTTCTTAATATACTAGAGAGAAGAAATCATATGCACATACATATATATACTTGTATAAAAATGACTTTATGTATATATACAAATATCTATATAGCTATCTGAATTACATATGATTACTTAGCAAGTAAATAAATGAATTGGGATTTTAACTTTTGGCTTCTGATACAAGTCTAGTACTCCTTTCTTGGCTAGCACCTCTCATGAACTTTTCAGTGGAAAATTATTTTGGACAGTTATTAGTCGATATATCAGAATTTAGAGGGAAAAAAAGGCTGAGCCAATATGGCAGAGAAGAAGGGAAGAAGCTTAAAACGACCATGAGAATCCTTTCCAATCAATCTTAAAATAATGACATAAAATTAATATCAGAGTGACAGAACCAACAAGGAAGCAGAGTGAAGCAACTTTCTTAAAGAGAAGAAATTGCAGAGAACATTTGGGATACTGAAGTGAGAGGGAAGCTCAGCCAGCAGGAGGCTACAGCAAGGAGTAAGGAGCAAGAAAACAGCAAGCCCCCTACTCCCACCCCTTCCCCACATCTACTGTTCCAAGTTCTGAACCCAAGTCAATATCCAGTCCTTGAGACCCTTCCTGGGCCAATAGCCATCCACCCAACACATATTCCTTAAATTTCCAAGCAAACCTGCAGTGAGATCTGGAATTTCAGCCCAGGGAAGTCTATGCTACATAGACTGATTTATGTGGGCCCAGAACAAAGCCAAGAGTCTTAGCCCCAGTTTGTGGTGAGGACATCAATCCCAGTTTGGGTCAATCAGTAGACTGGAAACTGAGTCCTTTGATCCTCTTGCCCAAAGCTCAAGGTGGAGCCATAGGGCAGAGTAGTCTTAGGTGTGCTTTATGCATGAACTGATGAAGAACAGAGAGAGAACAAAAGCCTATACAAGCCTGATGGTAGAATTTGAGTCATCAGCAGTCTCAGGGGGTAATTGAATCAGCAGTGGGAAGTGGCTCTCAGAGTCTCCAGCCCACAGCCCACCATAGTGTCTTGGAAGAAATGAAACTTTAAGAAACCCAGAGATAAGGCTAAGGGTAGCATCAAGGTAGAACTAAAATTGAAGAGAGTTCGCTATGCTCCCAGAGAATAGAGCCTACTTTTAAAATAAAAGTTAATGTCAAAAAAAAAAAAAGGCTGGGAAAATTCTCTATGGTTAAGTGTCTTTATATATTAGGTAATTTTAAAGACACCTAACCATAGAGAAATTTTATGGTGACAAGGAGCAAGGCACAGACACAAAAGGGGATAGTGAAATCAAAGCAAATATACACAAATTCCCAAAGGAAAATATGAATTGGATGCAAATTCTGAAAGACCTCACAAAGGATTTCAAAAATCAATTAAGAGAGGCAGAGGAAAATGTGGAACAGAAATGAAAGCAATGCAACAAGAAATGGGCCAAGTGAAAAAGGAAGTTCAAAAAGCTGACGGGAGAAAATAATTCATTAAAAATTAGAATTGGACAACTAGAAGCAAATTACTTCATGAGGCATCAAGAACCAATATAACAAAATCCAAAGAATAAAAAAGAAAGAAAAAGGAAAAGAAAATGTGAAGTATCTAATTGAAAAAAAAAAAACCTGACCTTAAAACTGACCTTGTGACAGTTCACAACACAATAAAAATTATAATAAACAAGACTCCACAGAAAAATAAGTTTAAAAAGCCAACTATGGATCAAAGAACAAATTATAGAAATAATAAATAATTTTAATAATGAGAATGACAATGAGGAGACATGTCAAAATTTATGAAATATAGGCAAATCAATACTTAGGGGAGATTTAATATCTTTAACCACTTATATTAATAAAAAGAGAAAATGAAGATCAATGAATTGAGCATGTAATTAAAAAATAATTAAAGAACAAATTAAAAATCCTCATTTAAAGACTAAGCTGGAAATCCTAAAAATTAAAGGAGAAATTAATTAAATTAAAGTAAGAGAACCATTGATCTAATAAATAAGAGAAGGAGTTGGTTTTATGGGGGGGGGGGAGAGCCATATAACATAGACAGTGTTGGTTAATTTGATTTTAAAAAGGAAAGAAGAAAATTAAATAACTAGTTTCAAAAATGAAAAGGGCAAACTTACCAAAAATGAAGTATAAATTAAAGCAATCATTAGGACCTATTTTGTCCAATTATAATCTAATAAATCTGACAATCTATGTGAAATAAGTGAATATTTATTAAGATACAAATTGCCCAGATTAGCAAAAGAGGAAATAGAATCCTTTAAAATTCCATTACAGAAAAAGAAATTGAAAGAAAAAGCCATCAATGAAATACCTAAGAAAAAATCCCCAGCATCAGATGGATTCACAAGTGAATTCCATTAAACACTTAAAGGGCAATTAACTTAAAGGGCATAAACTATTTGTGAAAATAGTCAGAGAAGGAATCCTACTAAATTATATTTATGAAACAAATATGGTACTGTTACCTAAGCCAGGAAGGACAAAACCAGAGAAAGAAAATTATAGGCCAATTTTATTTTTTATTTCCCTTTTTTTTTCTTTTTTAGATTTTTTTCTTTTTTTTAAACATTTATTAATATTTATTTTTTAGAAAAGATAGCATGGTTACATAATTCATGCTCTTACTTTCCCCTTCACTACCCCCCAAGCTACCCTTCCCCATGGCTGATGTGTATTTTCACTGGTTTTAACATGTGTCATTGTTCAAGACCTATTTCCAAATTGTTCATAGTTGGATTGGTGTGGTAGTTTCGAGTCCACACCCTCAATCATGTCCACCCCAAACCATGCGTTCAAGCAATTGTTTATCTTCTATGTTTCCTCTCCTGCAGTTCTTCCTCTGAATGTGGGTAGCGTCTTTACCGTAAATCCCTCAGAGCTGTCCTGGGTCATAGCAGTGCTGCTAGTACATACATCCATTACATTCTATTTTACCACAGTGTATTGCTCTCTGTGTACAATGTTCTTCTGTCTCTGCTCCTTTTGCTCTGCATCAGTTCCTGGAGGACTTTCCAGTTCACATGGAATTCCTCCAGTTTATTATTCCTTTGAGCACAATAGTATTCCATCACCAGCATATACCACAATTTGTTCAGCCATTCCCCAATTGAAGGGCATACCCTAATTTTCCAGTTTTTTCCACCACAAAAAGCACAGCTATAAATATTTTCATACAAGTCTATTTATCTATGATCTCTTTGGGGTACAAACCCAACAATGGTATGGCTGGATCAAAGGGCAGGCATTCTTTTATAGCCCTTTGAGCATAGCTCCAAATTGCGAGCCAGAATGGTTGGATCAGTTCACAACTCCACCAGCAATGCATAAATGTTTATAGACCAATTTTATTAATGAATATAAACATGAACTTTTTAAATAATATACTAACAAAGATAATATAGTGATATATCACAAGGATTGTTCACTATGACCAGGTAAGATTTACACCAGGAATGCAGGGCTGGTTTAATATGAGGACAGCTCAGAATAATTGACCATGTCAACAACCAAACTAAAAGAAATCACATGATTATCTCAATATATGGTTAGGAGAGGTTAAGCAGCTGCTTTTTACTCTGCCGCCATCTTATGTTATATGGTCAATTATGTGGATGGTTTTCCTAATGTTGAACCATCCTTGCATTCTTGGTATAAATCCCACCTGATCATGGTGGATGATCTTCTTGATTATTTCCTGGATTCTCTTTGCTAGTATTATATTTAAGATTTTTGCATCTATGTTCATTAGGGAGATTGGTCTGTAGTTTTCTTTCTCTGTTTTTGATCTCCCTGGCTTTGGAATCAGTACCATATTTGTACCATAAAAGGAATTTGGTAGGACTCCTTCTTTGCTTATCATATCAAATAATTTGTATAGTATTGGGATTAGTTGCTCTTTGAATGTCTGATAGAATTCCCTTGTGAATCCATCAGGCCCTGGCAATTTTTTCTTAGGAAGTTCTTTGATGGCTTGTTCAATTTCTTTTTCTGATATGAGATTATTTAGGTATTCTATTTCTTCTGCTGTTAATCTAGGCAATTTGTATTTTTGTAAATATTCAGCCATATCTCCTAGATTGCTATATTTATTGCTATGTAATTGGGCAAAATAGATTTTAATGATTGCCTTAATTTCCCCTTCATTAGAGGTGAGGTCTCCCTTTTCATCTTTGATACTGTCAATTTGGTTTTCTTCTTTCCTTTTTTTTATTAGATTGACCAAGTACTTTGTCTATTTTATCTATCTTTTTTTTCAAAATACCAGCTTCTAGTCTTATTTATTAAATCAATAGTTCTTTTACTTTCTATTTTATTAATTTCTCCCTTGATTTTTAGTATTTCTAATTTAGTTTTCATCTGGGGATTTTTAATTTCCTCACTTTCTAATTTTTTTAAGTTGCATGCCCAATTCATTAATCTCTTCCCTCCCTAATTTGTTAGTATATGCACTGAAGGATATAAATTTTCCCGAGTACTGCCTTGGCTGCATCCCACAGAGTTTGGTAGGATGTCTCATCATTGTCATTTTCTTCAATGAAATTGTTGATTGTATCTATGATTTCTTCTTTGACTATCTGGTTTTGGAGAATCATATTATTTAATTTCCAATTAGTTTTTGATTTGCCTGTCCAGGTGCCCTTACTATTTATTATTTTTATTGTATTATGATCTGAGAAGGTTACATTTATTATTTCTGCTCTTTTGCATTTGTTTGCAATGTTTCTATGCCCTATTACATGGTCAATCTTTGTGAATGTACCATGTGCAGCTGAAAAGAAGGTGCATTCCTTTTCGTCCCTATTTATTTTTCTCCACATATCTATTAATTCTAATTTTTCTAGGACTTCATTCACCTCTCTTACCTCTTTCTTATTTATTTTTTGGTTTAATTCATCTACTTCTGTAAGAGGAATATTTAAATCTCCCACTAGTATGGTTTTACTACCTATTTCCTTCTACAGCTCTCCCAGTTTCTCCTTTATGAATCTGGATGCTATGCCACTTGGTGCATACATATTGAGCACTGTTATTTCCTCATTCTCTATACTGCCTTTAATCAGGATGTAATGACCTTCCCTGTCTTTTTTAATCATACCTATTTTTACTTTGGCTTCGTCAGAAATCATGATCCCCACTCATGCCTTCTTTTTATCATCTGAAGCCCAAAAGATTTTTCTCAAGCCCATTACCTTAAACCTGAGTATGTCTGCACATCTCATACGTGTTTCTTGTAGACCACATATGGTAGGATTTTGGTTTCTAATCCACTCTGCTATTTGCTTCCATTTTAAGGGCGAGTTCATCCCATTCACATTCAGTGTTATAAATATTAGTTGTGTATTCGCCAACATTTTGGTACCCTCTCCTATTTCTACTCCTTCTTCTTAAACTATTTCCTTTTAAATCAGTGCTTTGCTTTAAGCCAGTAACCCTTGTCCCCTCCCTTGATTAACTTCCCATTCTACCCCCTCCCGTTTTATTCCCCTCATTTTTATTTTTAAGGCTTAATGAATTCCCTCCCTCTTCTTCTCCCCTCCCTTTTTTGACCTCCCCACTACCCTGCTCTCCTTGGTTTATCCCTTCTGACTTTCTCAGTAGGGTTAGATAGAGTTTTATATCCCAATGGATAATATAGCTACTCTTCCCTCTCTGTGTTAATTACCCTGAGAGTAAGGTTTAAATATTACGTCTTAATGCTCTCTTCCTCTCCTTCTTATAATAGTATTCATCCCTTCCCCTTCCCCTGCCCTCTTCATGTGTAATAGATTATCCTATTTTTCTTATTCATTCAAGTTTCTCTTGGTGTCCTCTACTATTCACCCCCCTCTTTCCCATCCCCCATATCATCTTAGACCATTTAGTATTCCAACCTCTCTGTATGTATAATTCTTCTGATTACTATCATAGTGAATACTACAATAGTGAATAAAGTTCACTACAGAGAATTATACATAACATTTCTCCACATAGAAATAAAATTAATTAGATCTTATTGATGCCCTTAAAGAGGCAAATTTAAAAAAATACGAGTTTTCTTTCTTTCCCCTCAGTTTCTTATTTACCTTTTTATGTCCCTTTTGATTTTTGTGGTTGGATATCAAACTTTCCATTTAGTCCTGGTCTTTTCTGTGCAAATACTTGGAAATATTCTATCTTGTTGAGTGCCTAGACTTTCCCCTGGAAGTTTATAGTTAGTTTTGATGGGTAGGTGATCTTTGGTTGTAGACCCAGTTCTCTTGCCTTTCTTAATATCATATTCCAAGCTTTGCAATCTTTTAGTGTGGAGGCTGCCAGATCCTGTGTGATCCTAGTTGTTGCTCCTTGATATTTGAATTGTCTCTTTCTGGCTTCTTGTAAGATTTTTCTTTTACTTGGAAGCTCTTGAATTTGGCTATTATATTCCTAGGGGTTGTCTTTTCAGGGTCTAGTGTAGAGGGTGATCTATGGGTCCTTTCAATGTCTATATTGCCCTCTTGTTGTAGAACTTCAGGGCAATTTTGCTGAATAATTTCTTTTAGTATGGAGTCCAAATTTCTATTAATTTCTGCTTTTTCAGGAAGACCAGTGATTCTCAAATTGTCTCTTCTAGCCCTGTTTTCTTGATCTGTCAATTTCTCTTTGAGATATTTCATGTTTCCTTCTATTTTATCAGTCTTTTAACTTTGTTTTATTTGTTCTTGCTGTCTTCAAAGATCATTAGCTTCTAATTGCTCTATTTTAGCCTTTAGGTACTGGTTTTCAGTTATAATCTTTTGGTTTTCAGTTATAATCTTTTGGTTTTCCTTTCCAATCTGGTGATTTCTGGTCTTCAATTGACTTGCCTCACTTTATAATTGTGAAATTCTGCCTTTTAAACTGTTATTTTCTTGCCAGATCTCTTCCATCTTTCTCATCATCTCAGATTTGAACTCTTCAATAACTTGTGACCAGTTTTCATTATTTTGGGAAGGTTTGGTTCTGATTACTTGTTTGTTCTCCTCTGCTGTTTGCTCTGTTGTCTGGATTTTCTCTGTGTAAAAGTTGTCGAGTGTTACATATTTCTTCTTGATGATCTTTCTCTTTTGGGGTTCTTGTCTCTGGCTTGCCATTGTTAGCCCTGCCCCCTCTCAGGTTTATCCTCACACCCAGGGTCTGTTTGTGCTCTTTAGGCTCCTGAAGTCTCAGATCTGGTTGTTCTTAGGGTCAAGCTACCTGGTGGTCCCCTTGCTTGTTCCTCTGTCTGAGGCTCCTTTAACAGTTTCAAGGTGCTGTTTCTACAGTTGTGCACCCCTCTGCTCTGGGTCCTAACTCAAGTTCCACTCCTCTGCTCAGTATCCAAATCTGCTCCTGGGCTCAGGATCTGTGGACCCAAGAGCCCGCGCTTAGGCCTGCGCTTGGGGTCTATGTTCAAAGTCCACGAGTTCTTTACCCTCTTGGGGTCTTAAGTCTTGCTGCTCTCAGGAACAGGCCCTGGTGACCCCAGGAAACTGCCATGGATGTAATGAGAGCCCCAAGCTTGCTCTAGCTCTTGTGTGCTGGCTTTGGCATTATAAGTGATATGGGGTGGTGCAGTGGGTTTCTCAGCTTGTGTTTCAGTGAGAGCTGTTTCACCCCCTTATGGCATAGAAATGCCCAATTCCATGTACCTTCAATGCTGCGCCTGTTGTGGAGTCCCTTTGTTCATCTGGATTTGTTTTTATGTCTTCTTGAGGAGTCTTATATGTTTTGGTTAGGAGAGGTTAAGCATCTGCTTTTTACTCTGCAGCCATCTTAACCAGGAAGTCTTAATGACTTCTTTTTAGCAGCTTGTAATATTTTTATCTTGGTCTGGTAGTTTTTGAATTTGGCTATAATATTCCTGTAAATTGTCAGTTGTTGATTAAATGTAGGAGATAGGAGAAATGTTATGTATAATTCTCTGTAGTGAACTCTATTCATTATTATAGTATTCACTATTATAGTAATTAGAAGAATTATTCATAGGGAGAGGTTGGAATACTAAATGGTCTAAGATGATATGGGGGTGGGAAAGAGGGGGTTGAATAGTAGGGGAAACCAAGAGAAACTTGGAGGAATAAGAAAAATAGGATATTCTATTACACACAAAGAGGGCATGGGAAGGGGAAGGGATGAATACTATTATACAAAGGAGAGGAAGAGAGCATTAAAAGGTAATATTTAAACCTATACCTTCAGACCCAACAGTTCAGGAATTCAAGTCTTTTCCTTGGTGTACATCTTGAGCTGTCCAGCAGTAGGATACCCCTGCTTTGTCCTGTTGTTAGATTTGGTCCTTTTTCTTCTTGAAGTACATTGTTTTCTATCTCAGTGTGGAAAGGGTGTAGAGGTTTTAAGATTTGCTCCATCTAAGCTGCCATCTTCCCAGAATCCAGTAAAAAATATTTGAGGACAGATATTGTTTCATTTTTATCTTCCTATCCTAAGCACATAGCATACGGCCATGTACTTAATATTTTTTCCCAAATGATTAATTTTTCCAAGTATCTAAGTATCTTTGAAAAAAAAATTCCATGACTCATTTGTTGATATTGTGCAACTTAATGTAACATAAGAGATATTTGATCTTGGGTTAAAAATGTATATTTGTTTTTAAAGGCACTGAGCTCAACTGTTTGGGGCAAAAAGCCAGAGACATTATGTAGAAAAGAGTGTCTGCCAGCTCTAGAAGAGCTGTCACAATCCCTTGGTTTCCAATCTCCCAGCACAATTTTTAGTACCTTCATACAATAAGTGACTAGACAGCCTTTGATGAGTCCTTCAGTAGTGCTTTAAGTAGCTTTTGAAGCTCAGTTTCATCAGAAACATTATTGCTATTGGCCTTGTCCAGGGTAGGCTAGAACGAAAAAGCTTTGGCAGTCTGTTACAAAGCAAATGTTATGAAAATAAATCATCCATTATAATAAGGTTGATTCAACCAACTTAAGTTTTTTTAAAAAAAGTTTCAATCAACTAAAAGTATTGTTTTCCCAATTGGCAGGAGATTAAATGTGGTTTTATATTGAAGTCACTGGCACCAGGGGAAAAATGCACTGAAGCTACTACTGGAGGAGGTAGCTTTGAATCCACTATGTGACATTTCTCAACCATGTGAGCTTGGACAAATTATTTAGCCTCTCTTGGCCTCAGTTTCCTCAATCATAAAATGAGGTTGCTACATAACAATAACTGATATTAATGTATCACTTTAAAGTTTAAAAAGCACTTTTCAATATCTCATTTTATGCTGAGAAAAATCCTTGAGGGTTGTGATATTATCATGACCATTTTAGAAATGAGAAAACAATGACAGAGAGCTTCAGTGGCATGCCCCAATGTAAGAAAGGTATAGACTAAGGCTGGATTTGAATTCATATCTTCTTGACTCCACATCTAATATTTCATTCATCATGCTACCTAACTGATCTCTTAATTTTTATGAATTTCCTTCACTGCCTCTAAAAAAACCTAATTTTGAAGATGCATTCTATTGAACAGGCTTGATATTTGGGCAGTTGTATGATTTACTAGTATGAACAATTTTTGTGCTCCATTAATACGATACAACCTTATTATACATGAGAAAAACAGTTTAAGCTTCTGTAAAATTGGGAAAATAAAATCCAGAATTTCTAAGGTAAGTTGTGAAAAATAAATTGTAAAAACATGAAAAGTGCTTTTCAAACTCAAATGCATACCCTATAAATGTCAATCATTGTAGTCCCAGGGCAGTTAGGTGGCTCAGTGGATACAGTGCCAGACTTGGAGGAGGAAATACTCATCTGTCAGAATTAAAATCCTACCTCATGAACTTACCAGCAGTATGGTCCTGGGTCCCTTAACCATGTTTGCCTTAGTTTCCTCATTTGTTAAATGAGTTAGTAAAGGAAATGACAAATTGCTCTTGTCTCTTTGCCAATAAAACACCAAATAGTGTCGTGAAGAGTCAGACATATATGAAATAACTGAATAACAAGAATAATGTTGCAATTGCCATAATAACTATTACCAACATATTAGCTCCTTAAATTACATTAAGCCATCAATATTTATAAAATACCTATCTTTATATCTATCCATCCATCTATCTATCTAATCCATTTATCTTTATATATATATATGTATATATATATATATATCTTTATATCTATATATTCATCTATCATCCATCCATCCATTCATCTCTCCATCTATCTATCTATCTATCTATCTATAAATGTGTTGTAATATATTCTGTCTCATTTTGGAAAAAAAATATTTGATAATTAATTGAAAGAAATGATGAAAATGTCCATGTATTTTGACTTAGTGTTTCCATTACTTGTCACACGCTACCAGGAAATGATTCATAAGAAGAAAGACTCTATACTTTCCGAAATAACAAGAGTAAAAATCCACTGCAAACAAATTATATGCCTATTGAATAAAGAATGAATAAATCCTTTGTGGTTCTTGAATATAATGAAATGTAATTGTGCTATTAGACATGATTAATATGATGAAGAGAACCACAGGAAGATTTATATGATTTGAAACAGAAAACTAAATAGATTGAGGAAATAACATACTAATGGAACTATACACAAGCGTCTAAGCATAGATGTATGTATATGTGCATATATATTAACAAATATGATATATGACTTAGGAAATATGTCTTTATGTATGTATATGTATACATATATATTTTATATATATATTTATATATATACATATATATAGTATTCATAAAATTACTTGTACTTGTATGCTTTCATTGAACACTAACTATAATATTCTTGAAGCAAACAAGAAAACAACAACAAAAAAGCATCTGAAATTAAAAAAAAAAAAACTCACCTGTTTCCCTGGTGATTCTAAGCATCATGCTTCCTGGCAATTTTGGAACCTCTACTTACTTCTGGAATTCATAAGTTGAGTTTACTTTTGCATAAACACCACTCCAATAATGTTGTTGAAGTGATCCTTAGCAAAATAATAAGTCTGAGCCATTGAAGCAACTTAAAAATATTATGCTTCAGTAGTCTTACCAAATCTAACATAATTATTAATTACAACGATTCATCCTCGAGAAATGTGAAGGAACATATTTTCTAAACTTAATTTAAGGGGGTTCACAGGGAGTTAACACCCAAATATAGAAGTTGATAAAAGTTCATGAAACAAAAGATTTTGCTTGGGGAAAAATGAATGTTAATATGTCTATTTTCAGAGTATAGTATGAAAGGAAAATAGAATGTCTTTCTATGTACATGTGATGAAAACCAGATACAGAAATCCTGCAGTCTAAATTCATTTGTTTGTTTGACAAGAGCAAACATCCTTTCTAATTAGCAACATTTTTGTATTATTTTAATTAGTTCCTATTATGGCTACACACAAAATATTTGAATGTTATTTTCTCTTATGTCAACAATCCTTTAAAAAGCCATTTGAGAATAAATATTACATTCTCCCTTAATGGATAATATGCACATCTGTACAAGAAGTAAGGTACCAAAATGTAATAATTGTATATTGTTCTGATATTTAGAGGTCATGTTAATGAGTTACTGGTATCAACCTTATGTATCCTCTTCCATTCTTGTCATTAATGTTTGGCTTAAGCTGATTCTATTTCTCTGTTTTCCTTTTGACCAGAGGCACACATCTTGTGAGCTACTTAGCTATGGTTAGAGTACTGGGATATCATCATGTTGTAAGAAAAAGTACTTTGTACAGGACTAGAAACCTCAATCTCATTTGCACTAACATTCTGGATATCTCAGAGAGCTTTTGGCTCCTAATCAAAACCTACTTTCCCAGTAACATTAAATTTATGTGGCCCTATTGCCTTACATCCCTATTTCAAGCAGGGCTCTCAATTTTTACTTCAGAATGGGATCATTTGATAGAATTAATATTTCTTCCCTCCAGGTCTCCTCATTTCACTCAGATTTCTTCATCTACAATCTACCCCTTCACTCTAGACTCAGCTGAAGGGATGGCCTTTCTCTTTGCCCAAATAAGCTCCTATTTGTGAGTCTTTGATCCAATCCTTTCTTTCTTCCCATTATCATTCTTACACTTTTAACTGCAGCTTTTCCCTAAGTACTGGCTTCTTCACAGTTACCTACACAGTCAAATTTCCCCCACCCAAATAAATAAATAAGAAAACACACAAATAAATCAATGAATGAGGAGTATTTAAATAGATAGGTAGATAGATAGAGAGAGAGAGATAAGATTGATGCTTTCCTTAGTCTGACCATTCACAATACCTTGAATCTCTTTTCTTTTTCAGTGAATAAACCCCTAAAGAAAGCATTCTCCCATCACTATCTCCACTTCTCACATTCTTTTCTAATCCATCTGAAACCTAGCATGTCATTGTTCATTTTGAACTCATCTCTCCAAAACTATAAATTATATCTTGATTACCCATTTTAATATTCTTCTTTCATGCTTTATCCTCATTTACTCCTGCAATTGAATAATTGCTATATTACCTGCTTCTGGATACTCTCTCCTCTCTAGTCCACCCCATCAAAAAGAAAATAAAATCGGAGCAGGACATTGCTCTCTCCCACATCACTACATTTCTCTGATCACTATGCCCAGTTTCCTTCCTATCTATCTATCATGCCCACAGAATATGGAAATGCTCAAAGTCCTTTCCTGTGCACTTTAACTCGTCATTCTATACAATCTCAATTGGAAATCTCAGCTCCTTTAAGTTCAATTATAGTCTCTATACAGATGATTCTCAGATCTCAAAATTCAGTCATTTTCTTTCTGCTGAACTATAATCATATATCTCCAAATTATTCTTCATCATCTCAAATGGGTTATCTAAAAATAATCTGAAAATCAACATGTCAAAAACAGAACACTACCATTAACCCCCAATTTTTGCCAGTTCTAAGGTTCCATATCATCATCATCATCTTTACTATCATATCATCCTCAGTCTCACCATGCTTCCATTAAGCTATCCTAGAAAAACTTTGTGTCAACCTTGAATCCTCATTCCCATGTTTCTAATAAATCAAAAAAATGTATTTCTATCTTTTCAATCTCTCTAGTTTTTTCACCTTCTGTCAATTCATACAAAAATTAACCTTAATTAGCCCTCATTACCACTCACCTAGACTATAGAAATAGACTGTAATGTATCTTTTCCTCCCATATCTCTCTCTACTTCAATTCATCCTCCACTCAACATTTAGGATGATAGGCTAGAATTCTTCTCTACCCTCTTTTACATTTCTCTACTTTCACTCTTTCCACTTTTTTATATATAAACTATTAAAAGTCAATTTGACTTGAGCTACAATATTTTTAAAATTGGCCACCATAGTATTATCTTAAAATTCTCATATAATTTAGTCAAACCCTTAATTTTAATTCCTTACACTGTCAAAATGATTTTTCTAAAATGTGGTACTTATCTTGTTACTCATGAGTTCGATGAACTCTAGTGTTTCCTTAGGA
The DNA here is from genome assembly GCF_016433145.1 of Gracilinanus agilis. Taxonomy (NCBI): domain Eukaryota; kingdom Metazoa; phylum Chordata; class Mammalia; order Didelphimorphia; family Didelphidae; genus Gracilinanus; species Gracilinanus agilis. Next base: position 262,569,475 of record NC_058135.1, read on the forward strand.
TTAAATATGAAATTCTTTTTTTTGATAAAGTTTTTCAAATCATGATCCTTTCCTATATTTCCAGATCTCTTCTTTTTTCTTCCCTCCATAGGCCCTACAATCCATCTTCATTGGCCAACTTGATTTTCTTTGAATATGTAATTCTTTGTCTTCCTCAGACCTTTATTCTCATTTTCTCTCATGCCTGGAATGCCATTTACATTTCCTTGCTTCCCTCAAGAATCATTTTCACATCCTACCTTCTGTAGTTTTTCCTAGTTTAGTTCTTTCAGCTGTTAATGTCTTCTTTCAAACTAAATTCATCTACCAGGTATATAATATATCTTGTGTGTTCTTAGATATTTACTTACATTCTCCTCCACTCTAATGAATGGATAATTAGGGCCGTGTTCTTGTGTCTCTCTTCTATTTTCAGAGTTTAGGTGTAGCTAGGTACCATGTTGGACAGAGTACTAGGTCTTGAGTAAAGATTACAGAACCACGGAAGGGGTGGCATATTTTTATTTATAACACATGTCAGGGCCTAGGAAAGGGCTCTTTTGGAAGTTGAAATTTGAGTTGAATCTTAAAGAAATCCAGAGATTGTGAAAGGTGGACACAAGTGGGAGAACATTCTAGGTATAGGGGACAGTCAGTGAAAGGGAATGCTTTTGAGAGAAATATTCTGTTTGAAGAAAGGAAGGCCAGTGTGGGTCAGTAGTCAAAAACATGGAGAGAAGTAAAAGATAAGAAGATTGGAAAGGCAGGAAAGTTGTGAAGGGCATTAAAGGCCAGATAATTTTATATTTGCTCCTGGAAGTAATGAGGGACCAATTAAATTTATTAAGGGATTGGGATGGAGATGTTGGGAAGGGCAGGATAGGAATTGTGAAAGATCATTATGGCAGATGAATAAAGGACATGGAGGAGCAGGGAAAGACTTACAGCAGGGATACCAGCTGTTATTTTTAAAAATGATGAAGGCTGATATTATAAGGTAAAATAGTATTTTAATTAAAGCCATGCTGATAGAGAAAAATCGTCCACGCACCTGTAAGAAATCTATTCAAAATGCCCGCCACTACCTATCTCCTTCCATCTTGTCTCTCTTGTGTGCCAGCGAGGCCACTCGGGTAGCAAAAGGGAGCGTCTCAAGCTGGACCTCCGAATTTAAGTTGAGCTCAAGGTTGGTTCCCATTCTCTGATGTAATCACATCAGAAACCAGAAACCCGTTGGATCACAGAAATGTAGTCTCAAAGTTCCCCACATGTCCACAGGAAGATACTTTTAAATGCCACCTCCCTGAATTCCAAACACACACAGCCAAAAGCCTGTTATATAATCTTGGCTTGAAGTTTTGAAGATCTGAAGTTAAGAAGTTACAAAGACTTAAGTGACTAGTATCAGAGAAAAGGGAATAGATGAACAGAAATACTATGGAGGTGGAAACAAGAAAATACTACCCTAGTCTTTCTCTCATCAAGAAGTTTATATATGCCTGGTGAGGAGGGGTGGTAACATAAATTGTTCCAGGAAAAATTAATACAAAATATATAAAAAGAAATAAAAAATAAATTTCACCTTGGGCTGTTGTAGTAGGCAAGGGATGCTAAACAATTAGGGAAATCTGGAAATACATCTAGTGGGTAGATGATGGCAATTGAGGTAAATAATCACATAATTAATCAAAATATATTTATTTTCTACTGCAAGCTTCAAAATTAATATCCAAAATACTCCAAGTATTTTATTTAATAAGATTTATTAAATTTAACTTGAAGCAAAAGGGAAACTAAAAGGCTAGAGTGAAGAGGGAGCTCATCCAAGCCACACACATGGAAGAGAGAGAGAAAAAGGAAGGAGTTACAGAACTATATAAGCAATAATGTAAAGACACATGTAAACAAAAAGAGAGATTTTGGGTGGGGAAAGAATTCTGGGAGATGGAGTCTAAAGGCACAAAATTTCTAATTGGTACAATACCTATCATGTGCTAGGTCAAAGGCAAAACTGAAACAGACTCTGAACTCATTGAAATTGTGTTTTCCTATGTATACCAATAAAACTCAAGAATTCCTCCCCACCCCCCCCCACCAGAGTTAGGAAAAGAAGAGATAAGATAAAGTGAACAGAGAAGGTAATCAAAAGCTCTTAGGAAGTACCATTTTCCAAAAGATACAGTCATGTCTGGAGTCATTACAACACTTATTCAGAGATCTGCTTGGCACTTCATTTGGGCAATATTAAGAATATTATAGAGCTGTATATACTATTCTTTTTGCTAGTTCCTATTCCTAAAACTCCTATTTTTAAAATCACTCCTTTGGATCAGGTCTTTATGTCTTCCTAAAATAAAAATTTTTCCTGGTAATATGTTGCTGGGGATTCGTTGAGACAGAAATATAGCATGACAGGCAGAATTGTGTGACACTAGAAAGAAGGTTGTCCTGTGAATAAAAAGGTCTGAATTTAAGGCTGACTTCTCTGATGGCCAGCTCTGTTTCATAAGGCAAATTGCAGTCTCTGCTCTATAAAAGAGCAGGAGATAGTGGATCATTTCTGAGGTTCCACTTTGTGTTCTGTGAGATAGAATGTAACTTTCTTTTTTCTTTTTTTTAATAGTACTCATCTAAAAGTAACTCAGACCCTCCCTCCCCTTCCTGCATCATAGAAGGCATCACCCAGGTAACAGATATGTCTACAGGTCATCTACTTCATGTTTCCATTTTTCAGTTCATTCTCTGGAGGTAACATTCACAAGTTATTCTTCAAATATTAAATTGGTAGCTTTTTTATATTATTCTCTTGTTTCTACTGTTTCTCTGTTCATTATCCCATGTGGTTGTTTCCAAGTTGTTGTTTTTTTTTTAATTCACCTGCTCATTATTTCTTATTGCTCAGTAGTATTCCATCACAATCAGGTGCCACAATTTGTTAAGCCATTTTCCAAATGATAAGCATCCTTCAATTTCCAATTCTTTGCCATTACAAAGGGAGTTTCTATAAATATTTTGGAACATGTAGGTTCTTTTCACTTTTCCCTCATCTCCTTAGGAAACAGAACCAACAATTCTGGGTCTAAGGGTATATGGAATTTCATAACTCTCTGGGTGTAATTCCTAATTATCCTTCAAAATGGTTGGGTCAGTTTGCAGGACAATGATAAAAATAGAGCTGTGGGTTGGGTGAAGTAATCAGCAAATACTTCTAATTGGAACAAGAACTCAGTTGACAATGATAGGAGTCACTTGATGTGGGAGGAGTAGAGGTGATTGGGCTAGTGACTCAAAAAATAAGAGTGGGTGGTGTTGGGTGGTACCAGGTTCTGAGCCCAGGGTCAGGCCAGTGACATATAGTGGATCACAAATTCAAGGGCCCTACACTAAGGTCTATACAAGTGATTCCCAAAGTGGGCACCACTGCCCCCTGGTGGGTGCTGCAGCGATCCAGGGAAGTGGTGATGGCCACAGGTGCATTTATCTTTCCTATTAATTGCTATTAAAATTTAAAAAAAATAATTTCCAGGGGGCTAAGTAATATTTTTATTCTGGAAAGGGAGTGGTAGGCCAAAAAAGTTTGGGAACCACTGGTCTATACTAAAGCAGTTATTTACTTAATTAAAAACCTTAATACTTATACTAGAATAATCACAAAAAGCCTACTAAAATCATGACTTATACTATCTTAAAATTACAATTATGATTTATCTCAAGACTATTGCTAACATTAAAATCTAATCCTCATATAAAGGAGTAGGGGATTTTTCACCTACTTCTTGTTATGTATACCCTTCTAGGTAACCATACCTTTTCTTATGTCCTTCCTTTATTTTCTCTTAATCAACTTCCTTTCTCTTAGTTTCTTAAGTGGAATCTTAGTCTTTCCCTTAACTTATCTCCTTTCCCACCTATTTCCTTGTACATTAAGAAGATTTCTATCCTTCTAATTGAATATATTGTTCTTTCTTTAACCAAGAAATGAAGTAAAGTTCTTCCATGATCAGACTTCCTTTTTCTCCTCTTCTCTGAGACAGTTCTTCCACTCATCTCTCTTTTAGATGAGATAATTGTTCCATTTTACCTCTTTCTACTCTATTTTATCATTATTTTTAGCTCTTTCCATTATGTAGAACTTAACTTCATGTCTTCTAACTATATATTCTCTTCCAAACTACCCAGGTAATGATGTCATTCTTTAAGGTTATAGATGACATTTTCCACACAGAAGTAAATAACTGACCATTAAGGTTGCTTAAGATTGGCCTTTTTTATTTATCATCTTATGTTTCATATAGATAAAATTTTCTACTGGATTCTAGTTTTTCCTTAAGAATAGTTGTAGTTCCTTTAATTCATTAAGTATCTATTTTTTCTCCTTTTAAAATTATGCTCATTTTGCTGTGTATATTTTTCTTGGTTGTAAACCCAGGGACTTTGACCTTAGAAATATTTTTTTCATGCCTTTTGTCCTTTAAATGTTGAAGCAGGCATATCTTATGTTATTATGGCTATAGCTCCACATTGTTTAATTTTTTCTTGTTGCTTGTAGTATTTTCTCCTTAACCTGGAGGATATAGAACTTAACAATTATGTGCTTGTGCATTTTTATCATGGAGTCTCCTTCAGGTAATTATTGGTGAATTCTTTCAATTTTTATTTTACTCTCTAGCAGAATTTTGAGGCAGTTTACCTTGATAATTTTTTGGAATGTATTATACTCTTTTTTTTATCCTAACTTTATGAAAGTCTGAAAACTATTATATTGTCTCTCCTTGATATATTTTCCAAGTCATTTTTTTTTGTCATAAGATACTTCTTATTCTCTTCTATTATTTTATTTCTTTGATTTTGCTTTGTTATTTCTTGTTGCCTTAGGAAGTCTTTAGCTTCCCCTATTCCAATTCTAGTTCTTCACATATAAATTTTCTCCCATGAATATCTGAATCTCTTTCTCCATTTGGGAGATCTTTCAAACTTTTTTGTCTTGTATTGTTCTTTTTCCCTCCTAATTTTTCTCAGTTTATCTAGTTTGTTTTTGAGGTCTATTTAAAGCTCTTCCAAAAGCTCTTTTTGAGCTCGTGACCATTTACCATTTTTCTTCACTGAAGTATGTATTTTCACTACACTGTCCTCTGAGTCTGAACCCAGATCTTTAATGTCTCCATAATAGATGTCAATAGTTGATTTATTTCTCCTTTGTCACTTAAACAATGTAATGGACAGTCCAATAGGCTTAATTTTGGCTTTTTGCAGATTCCCAAGATTCCTAGGGTATGGGGGAATAATGCCTCAGGTTTCAGGATTTTTTTGTTTATTTCCTGGGCCCTATTAAATTGTAATTTCTATAGTCTGAGTTTGGGTGTAATCCCTGGTCCCCTGCTTAAGCCTCAGAGTCTGTCATTGGTCTGAGGTGCTCCAACCAGAGCCCCTGGCTGATTCTGCCACTATAAACAGATAGCTCAGCTCCCCACTGTGGTGGAAACCAGGGACTTCATTCTGTTGGAGTCAGATCTTAATCAACAGGTCTCCAGTTCCTTAGCAACCACACTCACTAGTGTTTGCTTCCTCCTCACACTTCCCCTCTTGATACCACAGCCTGGGATATCTGGTTCATGCATGCCTAAGTCCTAATCTTCTTCTTTGGCCAACAGTGAACACCAAGAGCACAGCACATCCCAGGGCTTTTGCCTGTTGACTGCACTGGTATCACCCACTGGGATGCAAACATTGTAGTATAGCACAAGAGATGACACTAAAAGTCTTGCCCCCAGGACTTGTTCCTTGTTGATTCTGCCTTATTTTCTCTGAGTTGTTTATGCTACCTGGTGAGACTGAGGCCAGGGGAGTCAGAAACCTTACTCCCTTATTGTCCTTGGCTGCTCAATTTAATTTCTAATTCATATCTGTTTTTGCCCTGGTTAGACTTAATTCTTTGTAGTTATTTTTTAATGTTTATGTGGGGTTTCAGGAGAGCAAGGAAGCTTCACATCATACTCTAACATTTTTTACAATCTTTGTGGCTTTCCTGAGTTTATCCCACCCACTAATAACTTAGCAAATACTTGAACTAAGGTTCCTTGATATCCATTCCAAAATTCTTCCCTGTCTCCACTAGCAAAGTTAACTTATCAGATATACTGATTCTTGTCCTACTCTAGTGTGGCTCAGAAGAAATTGTGCAAAGGACAGATACATGAATAAAACTTTAGATATGGATTATCACATGGTAGTTGTATAGGGCCATATGGGATGTGACAACATGGATCACTGAGTCTAGAAACAAGATCTAAAAGTGCATTTTGGCTAACATAATGAGAAGTAAGAAAGATAGACCATTTATTAAACATTTATTATATCCTTAACTCTGCTGACATAAATACAATATAGCAACAACAACAAAAATAATGCCTCCTCCAATTACTTTACTTTCTATTGAGAGAAGACAAGATACAGGGAGGAGCAAGTAAGAAGGATGCAGCTTCAAGTTATTTTGCCTCTGTGGTTTAAAGCTGGAGGCCAATTTAAAAGTTAAGTAGAGGCTGGGTTCTGGGGAAGATAAGGTAAAAGTTCAGGTCTCAGGAAGGGAGGGTCAGACAGTAATCAAATCTCATCAGATGAAAAAGCAGAAGTGGGTTCCACCTTCTTTCGAATTTCTATTCAAATGACAATTTCTAAATAGCTTCTTGAATTTTATCTTGATACCTATTATTTTTAGTTCTCTATCCTGTGGAAAACTGCTTTCTACTTACTTGTCTGTGTACCAGTTATTTTTTCACAATAGAAAGTCAGGTCCTTGAGGACAATGACAATTTCATTTTTGCCATTGTATTTGTAGTACCTATTTTTGTTTAGCATAGTGCCTGGAACATAGTAGGTGATTAATAAATGCTTATTGAGATGATGAATAAATTAATATTCAAAATTATTTAGTCTAATGGTTCCGTATTTTGGGGAATACAAGATCTTCCTTTAATGTTCAAAAAAGAGACTCATATTATTGTAATTATACATTTAGTTTCTGAGTAAAAAAACTGACAAGAATATTATAGAAGAAATACACACACACACACACACACACACACATATATATATATATATATATACACACAGATAGACAGATATAGATGTAGGTTAAAATATATAGCCATAGAGGTCCATTCAAAAGGTTCTATGAATAAAAAAGATTCACTTTGTTTTTCATTTATTGAAGCATTATCTGCAGTTCATAAAGATAATGCTAAATAAGTGAATGACAAATACATTGGAATGCTTTACTAAAGTACTAGAAACCCATTATATATGTGCAGAAATATAAATATATATATATATAAATTAAATATATGTATTTATATTTATACACAAACAAAAATAGGAGCCAAGTTTAAATCAGTTTAAATGTGTGTATGTCAGTACATATATGTGTGTACATTCGTACATACAATTACTCTGCCACTGCCATTGTCTCATTGCCTCATTCTCATCCAATTTTCTCATTTTGGCAAATGGGAAAACTGAGACCCAGAGAATTGAAGTTACAGAAACAGTGCTAGAAGGTGGTAGAACCAAGACATGAACTTGAGATTTGATTCTGAATCCAATGTTCTCTTCATTCTATTCTGCAGGCCCTTAATGAAAATCCATCAATCATTTTATTTAGTGCTCCAATAAGTTCTAATTGTACCTCAATAAATACTGCCTCTCTATATAAGGATAATACAATTATTTTAAAAAAGAAATTTATGATTCTTCTGGATCAATATGCCTTTACTTTTGTTTGTGATGATAATTTTATGATTGTAGTTCCAATAACTTTTCATTCAGCGACAGAAAAGTCAGGTGAGCCCCAAAGAAGTCAGAGAACATTTCTATCACTCCATTACCAGAATGCCCAAAGAATATTTCATTCAAATGTTGTACTACTTAAAGAGGTCAATCTACAATTATAACCCAACTCAGGATGTATTGACTTTTTTTTTTTTCTGTCTCTGTATCCCTAAAGACTTGATCCTAGCACAAAGCTTCCACTGTTTTCAAAAGGACACTTTGTGCTTAGACAGGCTCAGCAAGGAAAGAGATAAGAAGCTGACCCAAGGTTCATGTTCTTTTCCTAGGTTCATTTACCCAGGAGATACCAGGCAAAGATAGTGGAAAGGGTAGATGGCCTTTAAGACATCAATATATGAGTTTCTAACAGAATTAAACACATGTAGTAAGAATTTTAGATATTTTTTACTTTAATTTTTTTCAGATAAATATACAAGTGACTCAGAAATTGCAATATTTACTCCATTTAGAACTTGCCCCTGCCATTAAAAAAAATATCAAACAGAAAACAAAAAACACATAAAATATGATTTTCCATTTTTCTGAATTAAAGAAGCAAGAAACAACTATCAGTTATTATGAAACAAACAAAAAAAAAGATTTTAATTTAGAATTTCTAAGTATCCCATGGCATTTCTCTCCATCAATTCATTCTGAAAACAGATTTTAAGAAAATGACATTTAGGTAAGACTCAATCAGAAATTTGTACTTTCTAAGTATAATTTAATAAGAATGTTTCATTTAGAAAGAAATTAAATTCTATTATGAACAACTAAGTTTTCTTAGCAACTATTTATATTGAAGCAAATTACTTCATTTAAATTGTCTTTCTCTCCCTTGGTTGGAGTAATTCAAATTCATGATTTGATTGGCATAGGGAATCCCAGTGAGGAATCATGTTTCAGCAGGATACATCCACATTTGCTTTCATCTTATCTTGGGCTTGTGGTAGCATAGTATCTTTTAAAGATAAATCTTTTCAATACCAAAACTAGTTTCCAATCCACTACTCCCCACTATGAGCCAGATAATTATGCATTTTAATTATTTTTGAAAGATTTACTTTATATAAAAGAATGAGGAAGGAATTGCATCTTTCCTTTTTTTCCCACACTTTCTTTCCTGAAAAGGATTTTTCCTATCTTAAATTCCAACTACAAGATAAATCAATTGAAGAAAGCCAAAACCTCAGTTTTAGTAGGAACTAGTTTACCTAGTCAGAGTAGGTTCTGAATTAGAATTGTTTCTATATCAAGTGTGACTAGTGTCACCTAACTTTGATTTTAGGTTTTTAGTGAGAGTGATCTTCTTCCTAGTATCATGGCTATTATTTTTAAAATATCTCTGAATGTTAAGCATTATATTAGGCTCTAAATTCACCTGTGCAATTTCAAAATACTTTTCCCACTTTTCCCCACTAAGGCCAAGCAGAGCAAATCTAATTCCCTTTTCCTATGGTAGTCCTACACTCATTTCCCAAGTATTTCCTGACAAGGATAACTGGATACATTTTTTATTATGGTTTGTTTAATGAATTCTGATACTCTATTCCTTTTTTTTTTTTTTTTTTACTTCTGAGAAGTCAGTATTTCCATTATTGCCTACAGATCTTGTGTTTAATATCTATTTCCATAGTTGGCTTGCCACAGATACCCTATCCTCTGTGGTCAGTGGATTTTTTAAAATAATTGGTATAATATTTGAGTTCTTCAGGTAAATATCACAAATTATTTTGGGGAGAGGAATCTTTTAAATATGAGACAGATAAATGTAAAATCTTGAGGTTGCTTTTCACTTCAGGTTTCTTTGTGTTATGTTAACTACTCCAACTCCTAGCTGGCTTGCCAAAAACTGTTAAAAGAAAATGAGGATGAATGGATTGGGGATGAAAGAGAGAGAGTACTCTCACCCACAGGCCTCTGTGTGGGTGCTGCTGGCAGAAAGGTTATGCCTCTTCCCACCTGACAGGCTTTGCTGGACTGAGCCTATCAGTTGTCTCCTTTTAACAGCTGCCCAGGCAGGGAACCACTGAGAAGTTGTAGGTGTAATCAACTTCTCTAGTTCTTCAACCTGGAGTTGGAATGAATATTGATAAGGGCTATTGGTGGACTGATTGAATAATGCTATGGATCTGACTGTATGGGTTTCTCCCCAGGGGCTTTAAATATATTCCCCACTCAGGAAAGGTACTTTGTAACAAACAACTATATTTAATTCTAGCTTAACAGGGCTAGGAACAAGGGAAAGGATGGAGGATTTGGGAACCTTATTACTAATAGTCTAAATAAATGATCAAAGCTACAAAGATTGCTTAATCGGGTAGAGACTGGAGATTCTTCACCCTCTCTCTAACCCTGGCTTGAGTTGACTAGAGCCAAGCCAAAGATTAGGGAAGGCTATTGATGGTCTTCTTAAATGGCAGGATATTGCTTTCTTACATTACATCTATTGATGATGGTTGTAATAGCTCTCTAGCTCTCTCAAGCAAGGCAGATTAATTGCAGGTACAGGGCCTACCCTCCCTCTTGACCTCCCACCTCTCGAGATTGCTCCAGACTGAGCCATCTTGTGCTGTGCATGATGGGTATTTATAGGGTGGGCTCCAACTGACTTTTGGCCCTGGCTCACAGCACCTGGGTACATTCTGATGTCTCCAACTGACGGTCTTGTCACTCAAAGTGATGTCCATTTTGTCCCAGGAATTCATTATAACAGTTACTAAGACTGCCCTCTCTTCTTTCAAAAAGTGCCTGAAAATGTACTTCTTTCAAGACAATGTTTTACAAGATCAATTAATTTTTTTAAGAATTAAAAAGAACATTATCAATATAAAACCAAGAGACTTTTTGAAATATTGACTTTTTTCTTACATAGTATATTTCATATTTGAATTGTATCATGGATGGAACTTAAATGATGTGCCTAGGAGGGAAAGAATATGTCTTTGCATATATTATGGTGGAAAATACTCTGGTGACACTTTGTAAGGAAAGTCAGAAAGGAGCGGACTTTCAGTGTTTACTCAAAATTCACATCAAGAAAAATTTGAGCTTGTCTCAGAGGAAGTGCTGTATTTCATAAAAAAACAATCTTTTGGCCAGAGATCTCTTTTTCTATAAATGACCTATAAAAAAAGGTAAAAGCAATGCAAAAATAAAGCTGTACTTTAATACTTTGTCTATCAGAAATCCCCAATTATAGTCTAAACTTACATTTGTGGCATAATAGAGCAAGTATTGCTTGCAAAGTAAAAAGTCACAGTTTGAATATTGATGATAGCATTCTTAAGCTATGGGACTTTGGGAAAATCTTTAGTTTCCTTATCTTTAGAGTAACAAGTATAATCATATCTGCTCTGCTCTTCCCAAAGGATCAAGGTAAGGACACGTTAAGGTATTCTATAAATTATTTTCAATTAGGATTCATAATTAAAAGAATCAAATTATAGCTATATTATCTTAATTTAGAATGAAGAAAAAAACATTGGATGAATCATAATTTCCATATTATAACCTTTTGTCTTCTTGTAGTATTTGTTATATTGCATTTACATTGACCTCATTCTGTGTTTGAATACCTTCAACATGGCAGAATCTACCACTACTAGAGGCATCCCATTACATTTTTGAATAATTCTAATTTTTAAGATAATTCTTAACTCTTTCATGTCAAATTCAAATCTTTATGAAATTCCCCTTTCTTACTGGAACCCTCATTTTGACAATTGACTTACCTCTTACTATTCCATATAAAAACTAAATAACTGAGTTTATATGAAAATATCCAACATATTTAGATCTCACAATATATAAAAATTATATAAGCTAAGAATTTGCATGAAGAAATACAAACTGGGAATGATCGCAAAATCCTAATCACTATTAATATTAGATGTGAAATTTAAAGTCAGTGTGATGTTTCAACATGAATTCCAGAAAATACTGTCAAAGAGCATAATGGTCATGTATACAATCATATATATATATATATATGCATATATATATATAAATATAACCTGACAAACAGATATCTTGATAATTATATATACACATATATAATTATTACAGCTTAAAAAAGAAAAGGTGAAATTTGTATAATTGTCATATTACTAGAGAAAAGATAAAGAAGCTTACTTCCCTCAAGAGAAGCAAGCAGGACATATGGGGACAAAATATCTTGTACATTATTTAATATAATCACTAGCTTATATTTTAATTAATGTAGTTGTCTTTCTAAGGTAAATTAATTTTGGGCATATGAAATCTATATCTATACAAAAATGTTTTGATGACATTACCGAAAGTATTTATAACAGTTTTAAAATAATCATCACCATATATTCGAGCTTAAAATAAAAGGAAAATCACTTCAGAAAGAAATATTTGAGTATTTTAGTGATTTGGAAGATACCTAACCATAATTTATATTCACATTTTTGTATATGCATTTATTTGAATTGATGATACATTTATAGTACAATATTTCACAATAATTTATATAATTTTAAGAATTATTTAATAATTTCCTTATAAAACAATTAGCCCAGAAATTTGGCTGGTTCTTTCACATCACAAGCTAAGGAAGGGCAGGAACATACACATGAAGTTTACACTGCCTTACATCATGCTTTTACCTCACAATTTCAAACCATGTAAACCCAAAGACAATACATTGTCAAGAAACAATTCAATTAAATGGACCAACCATCTATCATCACAACACAGTGATTAAAATGTCCTCTATTATCAACACCATCATCCATTAGTTAAAGGTAGAATCCATTTCAACAGAGAAAAATCAGTAAAATGTGGTGCTGCAAATTTGATTAATCATCATCTAATTACCTAAGACTGGCAGAGATTTTCAAAGGATAGAAACACACTAGCAGGATAATCTCAAGACAGAAATTAATTATAACATGTTCTGTTGTCAAATGCCCATTGATGAATTTTTGATCCTCGTGAAGAATGTGTTTTGGACCTGCTAACCATTTTTTTTAATATTGCATAGCAGGCCTGGACTTGCTATTCCAAACAAAGAGAAAATATATTGTCTTTCTTTTTAGGATTATGACATTCAAGATACCAAAGAAGAAGGGACACTAGATATGTATTTCAATCAATACACAAACCTGTCATAGCAAGGTCAGAAGGAGGATGAAAACAGGTAGAAGTCTGAAACATGCTAAAGCCAGTCAAAAATTATATATAAAAAGTTTCTTAAAGGAGAGAGACAGAGAGACAGAGTGAGACAGAAACAGAGAGAGAGAGAGAGAGAAACTCAAAGTTAAATTTCATAGTGTATTGTGTATACATTTTTACTTGCTTCTAGTAAATGATTAATAACCAGCTTTGCAGGAAAAATAAAATATGCACAGCAGATTCTTAGATTTAAACTGCATTATTGACATTCTCTTCATCACTTTTTAATGTCTTGAAAACCAAAAAAGAAATGTTTTCTTGATTTATGGTGTTTGTTCATTTCTGAAGTATAAATGATTGTGCAGAAAATTTAACAACCTACACAGAAAAGCTAGGTTCAGTTACCTATTTCCCAATTTTTATCTCTGTTTATAGGTATATATCTAAAGCTACATCATATTTATCTATACTTATATCCATAACTATATTGGTATCTATATCATTAAAAATCTATCCATACCCATCTCCAATTTCACCTTTATCTGCATCTAATATATGTGTGTAATGCGTTTATGATGTATGTGGAGAGAGGGTTGATTAACCAGCTCAGTAATTGGACTAAGATAGTCATCGAAGAGATTATGTGATTTGATAAACTTTGGTTATCAGTTATTTCTTCTAAAGCTTAATTCAAAATCATTTTTTTAAAATGGATTTCAGGCAATGAGTCATTATTAAAATGAATGTTACCTTGTTCAAAATATTTTAAATAGTTGATTTTTATACTGTATTTGAGACCTTTTAGAGTAAGGGAGAGGTCTAGATTTGGAATTATTATAATCTGAATTCAAGTTATACCTTGGATTTGTAGTGAATTTTGACCAGACAGAAGTCACCTAAACTCTCATTGCCCTCAGAAAGTTCTTTAGGACTCTGGGTGACAAAATATTTTGCCCACATTTTTCTCTAAAGGGATTTTTTATACCAGGAGCTTTAGTCTTAATAATATGATTCAAGAACAGTTCAGGAACTATACCTCCAACAAACTTTTTAAAAATGATTTGGAGAGATTTAAGTATCATGATCTGCAGGAAAAAAAAAAAAGCAATCCTAAGACTACCTTCACGTGGCTAATGAGTTTACTACTTTGAATTAATTTACAGATCAATCCAGTAATCCAGTTAGACAAAAATCTTTAAGATAGATTTTTTTTGTTTATTTCCATCTATTTGTCTAATAATGTATTCTTATGGATGTATGGACTAATATATCTAAATAAGATCAGTACAAATAAGGATAGAGACTTTATAAATATATACATATATGTGTCTTTATGTGTCTAGAGAAAGAAATAGAGACACAAAGAGAAAGGAATCAAATATTTTCGTTTTTTGCTGAATTATTTAAATTATCTAGTTATTTGGGATTGTGTGGACAAAAATATTCACCTAGTCATATCCAAAAAATGTCATAGGATATGCATACAGTGTTAATTTGATCAGCTGAGTCCCTGAGCTTCAAGGTACACAGCACTGTGACTGACATGACCGAATATATAAGTCCCCAAAACTCATGAAACAGCCTCCATAAGACTCCTTCTATTAAATCAGCAACCGTATCTCATTTTGCCATGGTTAGCAAATCTGACAACTAGGCTTTAAATTGCCCAATTTGATTGAGGACTGATAGAGATAGAAGAGATCTGTTTTCATTGATAAAAGGGAATTTTCAGGTAAGAACATTCCTTCTACCAAAACAAGTGATACCTTTCTCTGCAATTTATATTCTTAAAATGTTATCTAATTCACTTGGAGGTTTATATAACTTATCCAAGTTCAAACAGCTATTAAATGTCAATGTTATAACTGAATTCCAGTCTTCCAACTTGAAAGCTACCTCTGCATCTTTCTCAGGTGCCTATTTTTCTGTAAAATTTCCTACTGTTCATTATATAGAGTCATATATAATAAACACAATAAAATTTCAATGAATTAATACTTAATTTTATCACCAACAAATATTTCATTATCCTTTGGTCCCTTTTATAAATCATGCTATAATTATCACTCTAAAAGATGATTATGGAGACAACCTTGTGTCATTGTTATTTACTCCATTTATTACATTACAAAACAAAATAAATTACACTGTCAGCAAATATAAAAAAATGAACAAAATTACAAAGAATGAAATATTGTAGATATTATGGATTGGCTGAAATTAATTTTTACTTAAAATGCTATTTATTTATAACATCCTTTACTTTTGAAATTTTGATTTCCAAATTCTCTCTCTATCGTATATTCTCCCACAACTACTGAAAAGGCAAGCAATATATCAATGATATATGTGAAATTTTGTAAAACATATTTCCATATAAGATATATGTACAAAACCTAAGAAAAATAAAATAAGAAAATTATACATCCATAGTTCATAATTTTACTTTTTTCAACATCATAAATAACTTTGAACTGTCTTGAATCAGAGTAATAAACTCTTTCACCATAGATATGTGTGCATAATGATCTCCTTTCTCCTTTTTCTCACTTCACTTTCAATTAATAAATTAGGAAAACATTTTATCTTCATGAAACCACCTCTCATAATTTCTTATTTCACAATATATTCTAATCATATGCCACAATGTGTTTAGCCATTCCCAAAATGATGAGAATCCCCTTGATTTCCAGTTTTTTACCATCACAAAAAGAACAGCTATAAATATTTTTGGATTCATAGGCCCTTATACTTTCACTTATTTCTCCTTAAGTTTCCTTGGGCCAGAAAAAATGTCTTATTCTGATCTTCTGCTAGTTCTAATACTCCAAAATTTGATTGGAAGAACTATTTTGATGTTGTTTGGAGGAGAATGTTGGGAGAATACAATTGTATGACTGGCCCTAATCCACCATCTTGATGTCACTCCCAAATAAAATTTTCTCTGGTGGAAATAGACTTTGTGGTTTGTATTGACCCTATCAATTGTGCTGAAGCCATCAAGAGAAACTCAGATCACATTTAATGCCAGAGTAAAAATATGGTGAAAAAACTTAATTCATGAATTGAATGTGGAAAAGCCATCATTGACAGCTCATATTTCATTCAATATCAGAAGATTCACAAAGGAAAAATACTTTATGAATGTTGTGAATAAGGAATTTATTCAGTTATAGTACAACATTTAACATACATCAGAGGATTGACACTAGAGAGATGCTTTTCATTGTGTCTTTTGAATAAGAAAGCTCAAATTGAAAAGAACTCAGATAACTTCAATACAAAAGTGAAATCTTATAGTTGCTGGCAAAAAGCTTAGATGCAGCCCTATAAAGACAGGGGAAGCTTTACAAATAAAAAAAAATGTCTATTGGTCTTTGAAATGCTTTTTTTAGATGATCAATTTCTCAAAAAGAAGGTCTGTACTTTTAAAAATTACATATATATGTACATATATTGCATTCAGCTTAATGCTACATATAAGCACTATTAATATGGGCTTATGGTGGTAAATGGTGTTTTAAAATATTAGACATGTTTTGAAATACTTTTTAATGGTGTTTCTAGATCTTATGCTTATTCAATCATCAGAATATAGACTTAAACTTTGTAAGTTTCCTGTGTACTTCCTTCCAATTGATAAGACCAATCCTTAAAGGAGGCAAGAGCACCACAGTTAACTTGAAGGATGTTATGACTTTATTTCCCTTGATAAGGCTCAGGAAGGACACCTAAGCATCAATTTGAATTGCTCAGCAGATAACATTAAAGATGACATGAGTGGGAACATCATAGAGTTGCTTTGGAAATCTTATACCCCTTTTTGCCCCTTCCTCTTGAATGCCTTCTGGGACATACCTAGGAGGAATAATCTGAGAGAGAATGAAGAATTCCTGAAGGCAGTCCCCCAGATCCACAATAAATCTAACAGCTTGAAATGATGTTTTGGCTTTTTCCCTCACCCAGGTGATACTATCTGTAACATATTTGAATAAATACTTTCATGCCTTAAGATGAAGGACTTTGAGCTGTAATTCTTTGGACAAGAACCAGCAATTGCTCTCCCAGAACAAAACCCACTCTCTCAAAACAATATAATAATTTAAAGAATTTAAGATTCATAGACAACAGCATACTTAGTCAATGTAATACTACACTTTAGTGAGAATATGCAGTTTGTAGATATAGTGAGATAAAAGAAAACAAGTAGTCTCTCTGCTTTTACTGTTATCCAAAGTTTCTATTACCCAGTAAACTTTATATGCAAAAATTTTCTTCTTCAATGATTCAACTTATTAGTGTGTAAAATGTATATTTATATGTTCCTATTCAATTCCTGGGGTCAGGATGATTTGACAGGAACACTAATATAAAAACAAATATTAAATTATCATCCCAACTCAACTTCGTTCTACATCACAAAACAAAACAAAGCATGTATTATTCAGAGCAGCTCAAACTCCATTTTATTTGGACTCACTAGAAATTCCTTTTATACAAGGTATTTCCTTACAATAAATAAGTTGCAAGGTTATATATGTTATTTTATAAAGCAATGCCCCTAAGACACTGGAACTCTCTTTTATACTAAAGACCTCATCCCTAATTTAGTATTATTTCACATCATATTTTTATTAGAATCATTAGAATTTGGGGGCAGCTAGGTGGCATGGTGGATTGAGAAATAGGTCTAAAGATGAGAGGTTCAAATTTTTCTAGCTGTGCGACCCTGGGAAAATCACTTAACTCCCATTGCCTAGCCCTTACCAGTCTTCAGCCTTGAGATTGTGATGATGAGATTAATTCTACCCTGCCTATTTTTAGATTCAATCTCCAAAAGTGTAAACACCCCACTTACACCTGAGTGGGGGAGGTCTGTGGCCCACATGTGCAGGAGTGGGTGATGAATCAGAATTGACTGACTGCCCTCTGGGCAGTCCTAAGTGAAGGCTTTGTTGTGATTGATACACATCAAGTAGAGGAAGGAATAGGAAGTGACACAAAAGAAGAGCCTTTAAAAGGGAGTTACAATTTCCTGTGGGTCAGTTCTTCATTCTTTGGAGTTGAAATTTGAGTTGGAAACTCTGCTTACTGGACCTGAGACCTTGAATCTCTCTCTTTGAACTACCACATGGTGAGTGAAAAAAAAAACTGACTCCTTTTTCTGAAGTGACTCTCCTCTTAAGAGAGGTTTTGTGACTGAAGCCTTTGCTCTATTTATCCCCAGGCCCTCAGCTTTAGGGTGAGGCCCCTCCAACTGAGGACTAATTAGCTCTTCCTGGGTTGAGCCAGTGGCAGGAGCAAAATACTTAGTGTTTTAGGTTAGATATCTTACCCTATCTCTGGTTTTCTTACTTTCACTCTCTTCCTATTTGAAAATAAACCACCTTAAAAGTCATTCTGACTTGAGTTTTTCACTTGGAATTGAGTAATCAATTCCTGGCAACCAAAACTCTTAATATTTAATCCAACCATAATTTTTCCCCTTAACAAGATCATTTTTCAATGTTGATTCTAAGAGGGGAAAATAAGGGATTAAGACTGTAAAAAAAAATGAAGAGGATTATTATAACTTTATACTACAACTTTTATTTTTAGAAAGAGAAATACTCTTGACAATTTTCACCCATGAAAGATGAATACTTTTTTACATTTGAAATTGGGAAAAATTGAAAGCCATAACCCTGGATCAAAGAGTTCAGTTATATAGCCATTCCAATACATTAGATACAGGAAATATGAAGATGAAAATAGTTACAGCTTTATTTCTCAAGACTATTGTTCAAGAATTATCACTGAAATTATGTGATTTTTTTCTGAATGAGGTCAATGAATTTAGAGTAACAGGAACAGGATTATAATTTGGAGGTTACTAATGATTAAAAAAAAATCAGGGGATACCATAATATATGTAGAGGCAACCAAAATTAGAGAGATGGCTAGACAAATTAATCAACTGATGAATGAAAAATACATGATTATATAGATAAATTAAGAAGCAAATATATAGACAAATGAATAAATAAAAAATGGGTACATTAGCTAGACAGCTTTTGCAAAATGTTGAAAAGATTAATTAGTCCAAACTAAATCTGAAAAAGAATACACTCTAAAATATTTTGAAGTATAACATTCCTTAAGAGACTGCAGTGAAGAGTAACAAAGGGTCTCCTGAGACACTATTCCTCTCATGGATAGCACTTCAAGGCCTACCCTCTGACACCTTCTACCTGTGTTATCCTATGGATCTGCTTAAATTATGGGTGGCCAATATTCAAGATTAAGTTGTTGAGGATGTAGCAAAGGTCAAAATTTATCCATATAATTCCATTAGTTTCCAGTATTAGACTCTGACAAGAGGAGATACCTCCTAAAAAATCTTTGAAAGGAATTTTCTAGATTATTTATTTAAAATATCCAAATAAAATTAAATATGTGGCAATATAGATCAATTGTTGATATAAATAGCAAAACATCACATTGAAGAGTTCAGTTATTCAATGCTTCCTTTAATTGGTCAAGTATAGGCATATTTCTACCTTGGCATTTGGAAATAATGATTAAAATGAGGTTAAACTAGTTCTTTAATAATCAACATAAATAAATTTATTTTATTCATTTTGTATCATTTCTATATCTAATTTTCAGTCAGGATATTGTAACTGCAAATTCCATTTGAAAGGAACTAGATCATATTTCTTCATATTCTCAGTAGCTGGCATACTGTATTTCTTTAATGGATTTTTCTTCATTGTTTGATTTATCTTTTCAGTCATATAAGTGTAATTATAGATATTGGAAAAAAGGCTTTACATATTAAGGAAAACATGGATCCTTGACATATCGATCCTTTAATATTATGTAGCAGAAAACTAAAACAAAAAACAAAAAACAATATCTCTCATAGACTCAATAGAAATTCCATCGACTCTAGAATTACATGGCAATTTTGGCTGAAGAAGAGAATTAAAAATATGACATAGATGAACTTTGAGTCAAAACTATCTAGAAATGTCTTCAAGTTGAGCCCACCTGGACTAAAAGGAAAAGAAAATATAGAGGAGACACAAAGAGGGTCAGGGCTAATCAATATAAAGTAGACATATGGGTGCAGGTAGCACATATTCAAAGGATTTTATATTTAGAACTGGCAGAGACTTCAGAAACACTCTAGTTCTACTCCATTGTCTTAAAGATAATAACTTTTATTACAACCCAATGTCTATGACATATCCAAAAAGCACAAAATCCAAGCATTGCCTCCTTATTAGTCACAAAGAATATGAGTTTTAGATATATTATCATTGTGACAATATACATATGTCAACTTCATCTGCTGTTCAAATTCCATCTCAAATCCATGAAGAAATGATGAATATCCCCATCTACTTTTAAACATGTGTGATTACTATCCCATATGACTGGAGTTTAATAATCAGGGAAATTTATGTAATGCTTTTATGTTCTCAGAACACTTTGAATTTATTATATCATTTGATACTATAATTCTATGAAATTGAGTGCTTTAGTTTTCTCCATTTTATATAAGAAACCGAGGCAGCTCTGAAATAGATAGAAGATAGGGTAAGAGAACCTTCCAATACAAAAATATTTATAGCAGCCCTTTTTGTGGTAGCAAAGAAGTGGAAACCAAATCTATCTCCATCAATTGTAAAATGGCTGAACCAGTTGTGGCATATGCTTGTAATGGAATACTATTGCACATTAAGATTTGACAAACATGATGATCAGAAAAAACAGAAAAATTATTAAGACTTATATGAAGTGATACAAAGTGAAGTTAGCAGAAACAAGATAATATCATACATCGTAACAGGAATAATATGTGATGATCAGCTTGAATGCCTTAATTATTATCAACAAAACAAGGATCCAGGACAACTCCAAGAAACTCATATAAATAAAAAAGCATATCCATTGCTATAGAAGAAACAGAATGAGTCCAAATGCACATTGAAACTTTATTTCCTCCATGAATTTTTCTCTAGTGCAAGTAGTATGTACCTTTTCATGACATGACCAACATGGAAATATGTTTTATATATATACACACACACAACCTATATTATATTACATGCTTTCTTAGAGAGTAAAAGAGAACATGGATTTCAAAAATAAGAAACTGAATATTAAATAGTTATATTGATGTAATCTTAAAAAAATAAAATTTATAAAACCAATAAAGCTGAAACTTAAATTCTATGACTTGTCCAAGACCATCAAGCTAGTAAGTGTCTGGGAATTTAAACACAAGATTTCTTGATGCAAAATCTCTCCTTTTATCTACTCAGACCTATCTTTTTATGAAAGTAACATTTAATCCACATTTACCATATTTTCACAATCAAAACTGGGAAAAGTCAAATATTCCTAATGGAATATGGTTTGTGTGCTCTTGAATTGATATAATATAGATGATCCAAGCAATGAGATAATTTTTTGCTGATATTTAACTACTCATCACACTTACTTTCTGATGACAGACATTTATATACAACATATTTATTCTTTTAATTTATTCATTTTTTCCTTTTTCATATGTAGCAGTCGCAATATGGGTGCCATATGCAATTAGTATCACTGAACATATTCCCTCTAAATTAATCTTTGACAACGAAGCTCTCTTTAATATCCCCACATATGGTCATTCTCATTGTGCACTTGAATATTTAATTATTCTATATCACATAACACAAAACAGGCATTTCTATTTTGACAATATCATCCAACAAATCATCACTAAAATTCTATATTTACTGTAACAAATTTGATTTATGCAAACTCAAGGGAAGAGAGGCCTCAGTTTGCACTTTTCTCATTCTTACTATCTAACAACTACTCCATGCTGCCTTGAATTTTTCAGAAAGTTTATTTGTTGCCTGATATCTTCCCTTGCTAAAAGTGATGGGTACAAAAAGAGAATGGGGAGAAGCCTTAAAGGTTCATGAAATGAAAACATATTGTTATAACTTCAAAAATCTACAAGGGCTTTCTCTGCTGATATGCACCTCATTTTTTAGCCTCTCTATCCCTCTTGCCTAAAAGACATAGGCAAATATTCTAGCTATCCTGAAAGTCATTCTTCCTACAAATATTGTTCTTTGGTTGGCATTTAATGTTAATCACATTCCCTCTCTTTCCATTAGAGTAATTGTTTGTCTCTTTCTCCCTCCTGTGGCTGATTATTATGTCTACAATCTATCTACATAAGTGTTATGGGTTGTAAATGTATATCTTCTCCCAGGGTGGCTATTATATGTATAATCTGTTACCTCTTTCCATTAAGCTAATGAGTGGATGACACTTGTGATTAGAACAGTCTGGCATCTTTAAATGATGTCTTAAATATAAAAAAATGGAAATGGTCCTCGGTCAAACCCCAAGAAAAACATCTGTTTTATATTTGACATATGGGAAGATGTGTCTCTTGCTTACTATTAAGAAAAGAAGACACAAAAACTAGATGGCTGAATTTAATTTTATTTCAAGGAAATTTGAAATTGTTACTTCCAGAGGTTAGATTGCTTATACATTTTGGTCCTTCATTGCTTCCCAGAGAAGAACTAAATGATTGGTCATTCTTGGTCAGACCATTGATTAGTATACCAATATGGTGAGGATAGGGAAAGAAAGGAATAAACTCAATGTTACATGTTACAGTTCAGTGGCTGCCATTTCTTGGGATCACTTGGGAAATGAATGTTTGATCCTATTAACCATATGATCCAATTAACAAAAAAAAGAGAAGTAAAAACTACCAAAATTTCTAGGGAGGGCTACAGTATTATAACTTCATTGTTTAGTTGGAACTGGTATTGTGCCATAGACAACTTTGCAATTATAGATAGAGGCATCTTCTTATAACTACTTTGTTGTTCAATCATCTTTCTTTCATATCCAACTCCTTATGACCTCCTCTATTATTTTGTTTGTTTTGTTTTCATCAGAGATACTGGAGTGGTTTATCATTTTCTTCTCCAGATCAGGAGGAAACTGAGGCAAATGGGGTTAAGTGGCTTTCCCAGTGCCTCAGAGTTAGTAAATATCTGAGGCTAAACTTGAACTGAGAAAGAAGTATCCTTCTGACTCCAAACCCAGTGTTTTATGCATCTAGCTGCTCATTATAACTATATACATGTATATGTATATCTGTGTTTACATACATGAATGCATATATTTATGTGTGTATATATGTACAAATACATTTATATTAGTAATAGATGGAAGGGTAGATAAGTGGATAGATGAAAGAAATAGATGGTGATGATGAAAATAGATAAATAGGTATATGATGTATGGATATGGATGAGAGGGAGGAAAAGAGAGAGAAAAAGAGAGAAGGGAGTAGGACATATCTTTGACCTCTTATCTGAATTTTATTTCTAAATGCTTATCAAAATTCCACTTGTTCATTTTAATCACTTAAATCATGTCAAAAATTATCCCTTATAATTTAAAAAAAACAGTGCCATGCAAAATAATTCTTATTTCTCACACAACTGTTATGCTTATTATAAACACGTGTGAACAAAAACTCAGACTCCTATATGGCTAGATCTTTTGTCCTTCACCCCTAGAGCCACTCACTCAACAAGTATTTTCTATTGTTTCTAAAAAAAAGGATTTGGGATTCCTTGATATATCCCCATTGTAACATTTATAAATTTAGTACAGACTCTTATCTCCCTACACCTGCAATTTTGCAATAATTTTCTAATTAAGCTCTTGTCTTCCTGTCTCTCTTACCTTAAATAATTTCATATACTTACTGCCACAAGATTCTTTTCCCTAAAACCAGATTTCCATCATATTTACCTTTTGAAGAAATTATAATGACTTTCCTCTATGAGATAAAGTTCAATTTCTTCCCCTTGATTTTCAAATTCCTCTGCAAATCAGACTAATTTTATTAGTTGTGTTGTCTGGTGTGAAAGGATAAGCTTGTTGTAACTGCACAAATGCCACCGTGGCAGAAATATACTATTCATCCTGGACTCTTTTATCTTCCAGATACAATTCACTACATCTTTAAGTTTCTCCTAACTTTTACCTCCTTTAAGTCCCTTACATAACTTAACCTGGGAGAAAAGGAATTCTATATTCAAAGTTTTCAGATCACAACTATCTTTCTAGCCAGTCCTTGGAAGAATTATCATTCCCTCAGTACTAATATAAAATAACTTGCACAGAGTGACAGTCTTCTCTTCACCTGGTTCCATAAAAGAAAGCATTTCCCTAATGATGGATATCTGGCCAGCTCTACTACATATAAGAATAATAGGATAAAAGAACCTAATATTTATGAATTATCCTGCTACCCATTCATTAATCTGTTTACAAATATTAAAAAAAATGTTTCCTTTCTGTATCTCAATGGGAGAATACGTAGTATGAAAGTAACACTCTGTTACTTCAACTGCTTAACAATTCATCTCCCCGGGTTCAATTGGATTCATCCTATATTTTAACTACTCAGTATGGGGGTATTTGGGGTGCGACCTCATCTCTTTTCCAGATTAAATATCCCCAGGTTTTTTTTAATTCAACTTAATGCATCTCCAACTTTCCAATGTTTTAATAGCATGTGACATTTCAAGATCATACCCAAGAAGGACATTCAATATAGAATATAGTATGATCATCCATTTTTCATCTTAATCAAATGAACCCTTTTCTTGTCAAGTCTCCAACATTCTAGACTTAGAGAGCAAATAGGTTGAATAAGAATAAAATAGAATAGAACTTTACATTTATCTATGCTTAATTTTTATCATTTATTTTCCCTGTTTCATAGCCTGTAAAGTTCTTTTGGAGTTCTCATTCTGTCATTTATCCATAGTAACACCTAGATTTGTTTCATCAACAAATTTGGAATACATTGATCTTATTACTCAAAATGCTGAACATCAGAGGACAAAGGGAAAGAAAATAATTGATGTGTTTGGCTGAAGACCTCTTTTAGGCTGATATTTATCCATTAATTTGGATTGCATGGTTTCAGTTATTCAACTATTTCTAAACCCATCAAGGTGTACTAACATCTAACCACCTTGTATCTCTACCTTGTGTTTCAGGATTATCTACATCAGTTGTGGTGAGCCTTTTTAGAGACTGAATGCACAAACTTCAACCCTCACGTCACATGTAAGCCCCCACCCTCGACAGGAGAGAGGAAGCACTCCCATTGGGTTTCTGGGCAGAGGAACAGGTGATGTGAGAAATGTCCTCAGTCACACGTGGAAAGGGGGAAGAGAGCAGCCCCCTATGGCACACATGCCATAGGTTCACCAACATGGACCTAAACCATTTGCCTACCACACTTGATGAAATTTAGATGTACTTATTTGGGGGTATATCCATAGTCACTCAGACTAATAACCTCACAAAGAAGGAAATGGCATTAATCTTCCATTTCATTTTTCCATTCATCCATACTGCCTCTTAGTGAACATAACTTCTCTTACCAATGATCAGAGGACATTTAAAAACAAAACAAAACAAAAACTATGTTCCATTTCTTCCTAGATTTAAATAAAATACATCTATCAATAGAATTCAGAGTAGAATAATCCCACACTCTTCTTCTCATTCCTTGATTTATATATCAAAATCCTTTTTCCTCATTCAAATTCTTTCTCAACCCCTAGTACATCTATAAAACTTTCCTTTGATATGCCGAGATTTTCCATTAGAGTGTTTTTTCCATAACACTTACTAACTGCTTGTAAATCTTGGTACTTAATACAACTCCATCTTCTAATTTCCTTCAATAGTTTTATGTATGGTAGTTTTGTATCCATACCTGGATTGCATAATATCTAGCAATATGCTACCATATCTATATAGAGTATGTATATCTATATATATATATATGTATATAATGAACAGTTTAAAATATATATGTGTAGATATAAATTATATAGATATAAATATAAATGGCATCGATATGGATATGGAAATAGAAAAACCTATAGATAACTTTGCATCTTGCTCACTACCAATACCACAATACTGATTATATCATAGTTGCTTTTTTTTCTAAATGAATTAATGAATAAAATTGCTATCTCCTTTATTCCTGATAGGATAAACAAAACCATAGTGAATTATAGGATGGTTTCTTGACATTTCGGTTTTAACAAGAGTGGCTTAATCTTTCCAATTTAAAGGAGAATTTATGTTAATGGGGCACTTCTAGTTATTATCCTCCCATACTCTCTCAATAGTCTGAATGGGAAGAGAAATGAGAATTTTAAAAAACAGCCAGTACAAGGGAACCTAATTTTTCAACTATTTGAAGCATTTATTGAATTTGAAAATTCTATATAGCCAATGATGTTTTCTTGACTATGGATTATAAACAGACCTATTAAAGGTTCAACATTTATGAAATTTTTCCATTTACTACCAATTATTTAGAGAATATATCCCTAATATTACATCATCATTCAACAACTATTAGATTCGATATGTATTCATATAAAATTTCTGTTATAAGATTCTCAATATAAAGAGTGCTTGTATGATATATCTGATTGTCTCTGGTTTTCATTATATTGATTTATATAAATGATTAATTTTAATGATCATAGACCAATGTATTATTCTAAATGGAATTCTATTATCCTATTCAACAAACCTTTATTAAGTGCTTATGTTCAAGGTTCTATGCTAGGCATTGGGAAAAGGATGAAAAAATATAAATGGCCCGTCTCTTTAAGGAGCTTCTATTCTGTTGTGTACATTAGGATTCTTCTTATCTAGATGATCTTATTTTATAGATAGGAAACTGAGCTTCAAAGATATAAAGGACATGCCAAAGACAATCAAGGTGGTTGTGATTCAGAGTTTTCCAAATTTCCAGGTCATTGTTCATTCCCTTCCATTTCACTGCTTCCATCAAGTACAATGCTCAGTGATATAAAAAAAGGGAACTTGACTTTTATCATTTTATCTTTTCTGTTCTTAGTGAATTAACTAATGAATAATTAGGTCACAAACATAGCAAGACAAATAATTTAAGTATTATTTGATCCCCAACATCATTAGTGATTCAACACAGCACATTTATTTTCCTTAATTAAAATATCAGTCCTGAAGTTGGGGAGGGCCCAGCACATAATCACCAACTGCTGATTAATTTGTTTTGTTAGATGGTATTTTGGTTTATTCTTTATTACCTCCAGGTCAATGGTTCTAGTCAAATTATGATGGGAAGTTTTAAGAAAATGGGAATCTGCTGACTCACATGAAAGAGTCAGTCATGTGAATTGTTCCAGAATGACAGGCATTATTAATATTTACATACAAGTGATAACGATAAACCTGAGAATTCATCGTTCAATATAAAATCTCACTGGTTATTCCTTTTTAATCCCTGAAACCACCTTCCCAAGAGCACACAAAATATTTGCTGTGGATGGGGGCAACCATTGCTTTTAACTTTTATCATTAATGCTCTACAAAACCATGAAGTCTATAAGGTTTAACACATTACTCTATATGCTGCTTGATATTCTCATATCTTCTCTATTACCGTAATCAGTATCAAATGAGTGAAAGCCCATACTTGGATGTACATTTTTAATTCAACTTATGGAATTCATTAAGTGCTTTCTATGTGTGGAGAAGAATTATGGCATAACGTGACTTCAAAAACCTGTTCACGTCCCATCTTGGACACCTAATATCTATCTTATCCTACATAAGCTACTTAACCTTTAACTACTATAAAGAAGGTTAAGACATTCATTGATAGCTATTATTTCCCTGACTGGGAGTTCTCTATACAAATTACAGTCCTTATACTTGTATATGCAAGAAATGTCAGGTGAAGAAGATTCAGTTAAAATTTTATCAGATACTGAATTACAGGAAAAAATGGCATTCTCCCTCATACCAAGGATGAGATAGAGGAAAAATTCAGCTTAGAGTGAGAGAAATATGAGTTTTAATCCCACTTTAGAGACTGACCTTTGTCATTTCTTTATAAAATTGTATGGCTTCTTTAACCCTTAATTTTATTGCCTGTAAAATGTAAATAATACCTGTATGAGGGAATTTTTAATGAAGACAAAAAAAGATAATACTATGGGTTTTGAAGTGTTGTGGCTGGGGAAACTACATTTCCCAGTGTGCCCCAGGTCCCCCCCTCTACTTCCTGGTGTGGGGTTGGTCTTGAGTGGAGCAATCCTATTCTAGGGGATGGACCATGCCCCTATTTTCTTTCTAATCCCATGCAGGGGAGATACCACAAACCCCCTACTTCCAGGCCTGTGATTGGTCTGAGAAGATTCAGAGGACTGAGGGTTCTAGTCAATTTCAGCTAGGAAACTCAGGTGTTTTTGGTTTTTCTTTTCTTTGAGTAAAGTTTTAAAAAAAGAGATCAGTCAAATAGTTTTTCTTTTAGCCTTTTTTTCCACAATACATTTAAAAATCCTTCAAAGTTTGCAAAATACTGTTTCCGGAGTCCTAGAGCCTTTGAATTTATGTGGTTTGGGGGGCTTGACTCAGTGTGTTGACCGAAATATTTAACATTGACTTTTTCCTGATTAAAGACTTGGTTTTTCTGACTAGTATGTAGTTCTATGTTTCTCCCAGGTTAATAATATAATATTTTTAAAATATAAAATATTTTTCAAGTATGTTTCATCCCAATCTTTGGTGGGTCTCCCCAAGTAGGAAGGCTATAAATATGTATTTCATAGTAGTGTGATAATTAGATTAAGTCTACACTGCCCATCTTTAGATTTAATCACCAAAGGTGAGAGCACCTTCCAATTCTGGGAGGTCCTTAACCCATTTGTGCTAGAGTGAGTAATAAATCAGAATCAACTGACCACCCCCTACACTTTCTATAAGAAAGCATCTATTGTGATTGGACATGCAGGTTAGGGGAAAGCATTGGAAGTGACCGCATATGTGACCCCTTTAAAAGAGGGATTTGAGTGAGTGAGGCTTCTGGTTTGGTGAAGGGGACCTTAGGGAGCTTTGCTGGTCCATGACTGAGACTGTTCCATGTGGTGAGTTTAAAGACTAAATCTTCCTGAACTTCTATCAAGAAACTTCCTTTTATAGACTCTGTGAGTGGAGTTTGCACCATTCACCTCCGGGCCTTGGGCCCTTTAACCCTTGCCTGAGGATTAAGATCTACCTGGATTAATTAGTGAGATAGATTCTTATTTTCTTCCTCTCTCTCTTCTCTCATGTAAATAAACTTCCATAAAAGTCAATTTTGATTTGAGATTATTCTTAATTGAGGATTGATAATAGTTCAATCCTCTGGAGACTATCTTTAATATATTGAACACATAAAACCCCCTTTTCACCCTTACAGTAGATTGCCATCTGATGTTCAGCCTAGCTTTATTCAGAGACTTTTATCTTTGTTAAATTGACCACTACATGATTTATTTATTTATTTATTTTGTATATGGCAGGGCATTGTATAAAATGATCAACTAATGAATCAGTTAACAAACATCTTTATATTCTATTAGAGGATTATAACATGTATTGGAAAGTAGTGATCATGTAAAGAGGCTTTAGTTATGGAAATCACAAAGATTGTGAGTACATCAATAGAGCAAGAGATTTACATATCCTTTCTGTAAGGGGGGAAAAGGGGTTTTTGTTGGATGAATATTAAAAGGTTTGGTCCCCAGGGAATTGAACAAATGCCAATCCCCAATTAAAATCCTCAAGTAAAAATGACTTTTTATGGAAGTTTATTTACAAGTGAGAAGAAGGAGAGAAAGTAAAAAATCAGAGAGAGGAGAGGGTAGGATAAGTGATCTAATAGACTGAGTAATTTGCTCTGGCCCCTGGTTCAACCCAGGCAGGTTTAACTAGTCCTCAATCAGAGAAGGTTAAGCCAAGACCTGAGGCCCAAGGCCCAGAGCCGAAGGCTGAGGGCTGGGGATGAATGAAGCAAATGCTTCAGTCTCTGGTCCTCTCTTGAAAGTTGAGTTCGTTCAGAGAAATCCAGCAAGATTTAGTCTTTACACCTCACTACATGTAATTCTAAGGGAGAGATTAAAAGCAGTCTCACCTATTCCAAGGTCTCAGCCAGCGCTCCTCCAGGTCCAAGCAAGAACAAGAAGAGCTCCTTCAGGTCCAAGATAGGAACAAGAAGAGAGCTGCAGGAAGTTGTCCCTCCCTTTTAAAGGTGCTTCTTTTTCATCACTTCCTGTGCCTTCCTCCTAGTTTACGTATCCAATCACAACAGATGCTTTGTTTAGGACTGCCCTGAGAAAAGTCAATCAGTTCTGATTCATCATTCACTCTTGCACAGGTGGGTCATAGACCTCGCCCTTGAGAATGAAGTGCTGGTGTTTACACCTTTGGTGATTAGATTTGAGAATGGGCAAGGTAGTTTAATTTCATTATCACACTTCTAATAACAATTTAATACTTACTTGATGTTTTTTTTTTTCTTGAGGAAAAAATGAGAGTAGCAATGAATGGAGGAAGAAAACGTACAAAAGCAAAATGTCTATGCCTTTTTTTAACTAAGCCTTAGTCACATAGTACATACTTAGAAGAGATAAAATGTGATCTGAGTTCAGTATTCATTGGATCAAGATAATTGAGGCATTGTGCAGTTATGGTCTTTTAGAAAAGTAATAATAAAACAGAAACACACAAACATATAGACTGAAGTATTGAAATGTTTTTTCCTCTTATCTCACATCTTTTCTTTCTGTGCTTACAGAACCAAAAGTGCCTGAGAGACACAGTCTAGAACACCACAAAAGAGAAAATATTAGTTCTTTATCACCTTTATTCTTCACCAACAATATTCCATTGTGCTTCTTTGAAGATAAAGATAAAATGAGGAATCTTCTGTTGATAAAGGGATTTGATCTGTGTGTTATGGGTGGTAATTTAATTTCCTTTACTCTTGATTTCCTTTAACTGAATTCAGCCACCTATTTTTAGTTTAAAATAGATTTTTAAAGCAAATTTAGAAGGATCTCTTTCTTTGCAGCTTTTGAGAACATTTCAAAAAACTGATCTCCTTAACTCTGCTGGTTCAAATGGTTCCAAAGTGGTTTTCAAACCACTAAAGTTGTCAGCAAAAACAAGAGACAGGTCCTTTATATTCATCCACCACATAGAACCAAGCATTAAATACCACACAGAGTCAAACCCTGGGGGCTCTGGGGACATTGTCTCTGAGAAGATAATTCTATAAAGAATAATAGAACATAGAGATCTTATATATATTTTGGGGAATTAAGCACATCAAAAATACACTGACAGGTTGCAAGCAGGCTTGGGAAAGAGGCTGGGGTATCAGGCAATGATCTACTACGATGGATAATAAAAGGATGGTTCCTGCACAGGTACTGGTCTTCTTGGGAATGGTGGAAACTTCTAAGACTAAAAGAATGATTGAGCATTTCAATTATTGAGATACCTTAATGAGTCTAAGACAAAGTCATTTGGGGACTTCCCTTAAAGGAAAGTTTTTAAGGGAAATAGGCAAACTTGAGGCTTCCAGAACTCACATGGACACTTCCTTCCTTTGTCCTTCCTGTCAAGGATCACTCTCTATTCAACTTTTTATTTTCTTATTCAATTTAAATTCTTCTTCTGACTCAATCCTGTACGCATCTCCTAAGTCATTCAATATATTGATATTCATATGTCTTTGCTATTTTTCATTGTCCAATTGTTTTCTTTCTCTGGTTATAGAGAAGGATTTCCCCCCCCCCATTGGAGATAGAGGTCACTAGTGAAAGATCCAATTTATGGTTCAGAACATGAAATGAGATATTTAGATGAGGAAATGTGTGAACAGGTAGCCATAATTTTTTTTCAAAAAAAAAAAAAGATGGGAAAGCACAGAAAAAATAAATCTAATCTATTTTGATTAGAAGTGCTAAAGAAAATAAGTCAGGGATGAGTAGGAACAAGAAAATAAAACAATATATGTCAATAGTGAGACAGAAGAAAAACAACTACTTAAACACATGGGATGATGCAGACATGATTTGGGATATAGACTCTTAATGACCACCCTAGAACAATTATCAATAATATGGAAATAGGTCTTGATAGATGACACATGAAGAAACCAGTGGAAATGCGTGTTGGCTACAGGGTGGGGAGGAGTGGAGGGGTGGGGGAGAGAGAGCAAGAACATGAATCATGTAACTATGGAAAAAATTTTCTAAAAAAGAAAAATAAGAAAAAAATAGTGAGGAAATATGATATAAAGAATTATTAATTTGTAGTAAGGTGACCTGGACTAAAAACCCACCTCAGCCAATAATCAACAGGGTGTTGGTATAAGTCATTTCACTTCCTAAGACCGAACTTATTTTCCTTGGCTTATATGTGATTTTTTGGGTTCATTTTATCTTATTCCTCTCCAAGTGAAGTAATTAGAGAATATGTTTCTGACCCTTTTTATCTCAGGATCTATTTTGATAAAATTTACCAACTATGTGACTTACGAAAGCCATCTAAATTATCTGAGTATCCATTTCTTAAATGACAAAATGATGATAGCCATATCTGATCTACTTTTCTACAAAAGGGGAAGTATTATGTAAGCTTTATGATGTTACTGAAATATGAGTTATTACTATTAATAAAAATATAATTAAAATTTCTACAGTAACTTTCTGATCTACCATATAGCATGGAGGCAGTCACAGATTCTTAAAATCTGTGCCTTAAAGTATATGCTCTTAAACCAGATTGTAACAGCAAGGAGTAGGAATTCTTATAAGGTCTCTTATTTGAGGATATACCCAGATATGGCTGGAGAGATTCATCAACATTTTGTTTACATTATGATGAATTTTCCACTCTCCAGAAATCTCCAAAGGATATTTATGGACAGGAAAAAAATAAACAAACTTCCGTGTCATAGTACAGTAATTAAGTAATATATACTTGGCATTTTGAAGCAATAAAGATGTGATTAGAGTAAATTATTTTATTACCTTGTATCATATTATATGTGTCACATTATATTAAGCAAAACCATACCCAATTTAATGTTATAGTATTGCATCATAATAAATATAAGGCCATAAATAATTTTATTTTTGTTTTGTTTTTATATTATCACATATAGATATACATACCACACATGCATATATATACATACATATTACATGGCATATAACATATAATATATGCATGTAAATAAATATATTTGTATGATGCTTATCTGCATATTTATATTATACATATACACACATATAATATATATATATATTTATACTCACAGTTTGCATCTCATAGTTTGGTAATTATATCATTTCCAGTCATTTATTCTTTTGTGAATTAAATAAATTACTTTTGAGTGGCCATAGATATATTCTAGAAGATATATAATATACCGAGGTCCAGGAATATGTGGAGGATCTAATAGGCTATGAAATGTTTCTTCAGTTTAGACTCTGCTCAAATCCTCCATAATGCAATGAGGAAAACACATTTTGAAGAGCATTATATCTCTATGCATTTCATTTATTTGTTATTAATAATTGCATTATAACCAAATTAAATTCAACTCAATGCCACAAAGTATTTTAATGCTTATTTTAGTGCCACAGAGACTTTAGTGCTTAGGATATATTAAAAAAAACAAAAAACAAAAAACAACCAAAAACCTAAAAAGAACAGAACAAATCCAGAAAGGTTCTTCCTCAGAAACATCTTGAACTTTACATTCTAACAGAATTTAAGATAGAGACACTTAAGTGAATGAATGAGTGATTGACTGAGTCAATGACTATAAAAATCACTTCAAGCAGTTTAAATCAGAAAGCATTGTGCTAAGTTCCAAATTTACGAATGGAAAAAAAATAAGAATATCCTCTTCCCTAAAAAGCTCTTATTCTAATTGAGGAAGTCAAATGTATATAAAAGTCCAGGGTTAGGACTAATGGAATGGTCTAGAACTGTATTACTGAAGACATAGCACAGAGGCAAGGAGGGGACTGCTCTTTTCCCCCTCTCCACCTTGCAGAAGGACATTTTTTTTGCATGCCCTGCCCCTCTGTCCAGGGGACCAATGCAAGTACTTCCTCTCTTTGCTCTCTGGGAATAATGGAGGGTTGGGGGGTGGAAGGGAGGCTCACAGGTGGCTTGAAGTTGGAGTTGGCCAAAGATCAATGAAAGGTTAGCTAGTGATTTTCTAGAACTTTTAAGGTTGCAGGAGGCAATAGAGATGAAGTCCCAGGTTCATTATGTAGATGATGACCTGAGGCAAGAGAGAAGATTAACAAATAAGGAAACCCACTGTATTAAGAGGCATTTGAATTGTTCCTTGGTAG
Source organism: Gracilinanus agilis (assembly GCF_016433145.1). Classification (NCBI taxonomy): domain Eukaryota; kingdom Metazoa; phylum Chordata; class Mammalia; order Didelphimorphia; family Didelphidae; genus Gracilinanus; species Gracilinanus agilis. The sequence goes on from NC_058135.1 coordinate 262,603,740, forward strand.
AAGCTAAAAATTCTAGAAGACAGAGATTGGGAGGAAGTGCATTGCAAAAGAGGGGATGACATTTGCAAAATCACACACTCAAGATGGAATACCCAACAACTAGTAGTTCCATTTGGACTATAAAATGAGAATAAAGGGAAAAAAGACCTATGTAACATTTCATCCATCATAAATTTTGTGTGTCCTTATCTGTAAACATGTCTTATTAGAGAAGACTTTTGAAGACTGGATTCTTTTCTATAGGATAATATTTTTTTGGTGGGAGTTGTTGTTTTTAGTTTCCAATAAAGAATAAAGATGTTGGAATAAATTTTCTCTATACCAGTCATTCATAATTTAGCGTTTGTGAAATTGTTATATCTATCTATCTATCTATCTATCTATCTATCTATCTATCATCAATCTATCTGTCAATCTGTCTCTGTCTATTTATTTATAATTCTATTGCTTTATAATTATGGATAGAAAGATCCTCTATGGATATAAATATGTGGATAAACTAAAATTAAGTCTTTCTATTTATAGGAATAGAGCAATAGGTGATAGGTAATATTTCAATGTAAGTAGGGTTTTTTTAATACTATTGTTAACTTAGAAAAACGCGGGACTATTAAATAGTCATAAAACCACTCTTTAATCAAGGGAAAGGGGGAAGAGGGCTACTTGGCCTCTTATGCAGAGCTGCGCCTTGTGCAGAGTCTAAAGGAACACTGCTTCGCTCTGCTCCCTGATCCCCCTGGGAGTGACACCATGCTAGATGACCATTCCTAGGGACAAAGGAAATTGGGGAACTTATATACCATTTGGGAAGATCCAGAGGCCAGGAGAGATGGTTGACATTATACTGACAGGATACAATCAAGCTAGAGAAAGGGATCATAGCTAGAGGCTGCTTACACAATGCATACTAAAGGATGGTCCCATCCCAGATGTGTCTTCCTGGGCAGGATCTCTGATACAATGGGGAAACTACCTAAGACAAAAAGGGTATTTAGCATTTACCCTGGGGTCCATTATTCAGTCTGCAACTGCTAGCCTGAGATTCCCTTCAGGGTAGATTCCCACTGGAACAGGGAACTAGCACAATCTTTGGGGGTCTCCAAACTACAAACTATTTCTAAACTTGGGGTTCATCATACCTCACTAAGCTACAAGTTTGGGAACTCTAGATTCCATGTCGACACACCCCCCTTTTGGTCAAGACTAAACGTCGCTGACCAACAATGGAACTCTTCACTAATGGTGGGGAATCTTAGGGTACAAATATGGGTGATTGGCACTTGGGGGCGCTCCCTAGTGCCCGGCACATTGACAATTGTGCCAGAGAAAGGTAGGCAGTCTACCCTTGGCATATTTTTACAAACACAAACATTAGCCCACTTCCGAAGTCTTTTAAGTCTTTCAAATCCTGGGGTCCTGATGTAATGCCTTTGGCCTCCTCTCTCCTGCAGACTTCTTTCTCTGTACAAGACAAGCTTCATAGCTGCAAGAGAAACTTAGAAGAGATCTATAAACATATTCTTTAACAGACTTTAATCAACTCCCAATATACTTACTATAAAGATTATTCTAACCTTACTCTTGACATCCTATATAATTGATTCTATTAGAGTTCATTCTACACCCATTTTAAGATTATTTAAATTACACACCCAATCAAAAATGTCCTTACTCTACCAAAATATTATATAAAAATCAACCCTACAAACTATAGAAATATAAAAGCAAAAATAAACCATCACAGGTTAATCAGAGCTTGTAAATCTGAAAGTAGTCTCTCCTCAGTTCAGTGACCAAAAATTAAAATATCATCTAATACCAAGAAAAATTCTAATTAAATATTCTATGATGGCAATCTCAAAATCATATAAAAACTATGACAATTTCAACTTCAAAACAATTTTTAAAAGTCTCAAATCAAAATTAACTCCAAAAATTCTCAAGATTGAAAATGCTTCTAAATTTTCCTAATTTTAAAACCTCTCACACACCCCCCTTTGGGGAGGTTGAGATGCTGGGGATTTAAAAAATTTTTCATTCACTTTTTAACTACTTAAATTATCATGCCTATTACTTTGTAGGAAAAAAATGTTGCAACTGAGTCAGCTAATGTAAAGTCCGTAGATAAAATTCTTGTGAAAATAATTCTTTTGCTTAGGCAGTTAACTTGAGATTTCCTTAACCAAATTAGTTTGGGGTACATTTTTCAATTTCCTGAGTATCTATTCATTGGCAATAAGGGTTCCTTCACCATTGAACTTAGACCTAGTCAGTAGGTGATTTCAGTAGCATTCCCTAGTCACAAAAGCTTCCTTATCCCATTTGTTTTCTGCCTTTAGTCTTCTAGATGTATAAACTTTACTGGTACTGGGGAGAAAGTCAGTGTTCTGTCTGAACCTTGTTTATTAAAAATACTGCTTAGAATCTACTATTTATGTGTGTTGCTTCCCTCCTTTTGGACACTAATATTTTGCCAGGCTTTCCTTATGACCTAAATTCTTCCTCCTTTTAGGAAAAAGGGACCTCTAATCTGCTAACCTCCTTCACAATGGCTAAAAATTTCTATTTGCCTTCACAATTCCCATATTCTAGGCCTTGCCTTTCTAAGGCTTCCTTCATCCTATGATTACAGAAAATTGCTAAAACAGGGGAAAAGTGGGAAGTAACTTAAAATGAGGGAGAGGCTCCCATAATTTGGATTAATGCCATACATAAGTTGGTCATGATTGGCAGTCAGTCACCTGTAGAACTTGACAGAAACTTAGCTTAGCCATTCCTCAGCCCTTCCATTCGCCTTGTGACTGCATCCATAACCAGTTTTCTTCCATAGCATTTCTTTTCCCAATTGTCTTCCCATACAATTCTCCCTTTGATGGCAATTCTCTCTAACCATGCTCAGGGTTTAAAATGAATTTTCTTTGCCTATTAACAAATTTCTGGGCTCCATCATTTCTTTCCTGAATTCTTCTGATACTACTTTGAGACAAACACGTTCTGTAATACTGAACTTGCACTCTGGAATCTGCTGTGAATTCTCAAATCTAGCAGTTATTACTACTCTCAAGCCTCTTAAAGTAAAATGCTACTATTTTAAACTTTCCCTACTTTAGTTAAATTTGGAGCATAACTCTTCTCTCTAGGTTCTCTACTTAAGAGTCTTTGCTCAGGGTAAGTATAATTCTTAGAGTAAATAAAATGGCAAAGTTTTGACGGCTACAGAAATTTGAAAGGCCAAATGATAGCAATTAAGAAATGCGATACTTAGCGGTTCCAGTGACATCTTGGGGCTCCTTTGGATTTCTCATAGGCGTCTTCTTCAGAGAATCTTTCAGATTTGGATTCTGAATCTTGTCCATGCTTTTGGCTCCTAAGTACCTAGTTGATTCCTAGTCTTGAGATAAAGGTGCTCCAGGGGTTGTGAATAAAATCGCTTTAACAAGCCTTATAGCAAACTTGACCTTAATAAGTTTTACTCACTTCTCCCACACTCCAGAACTGGGGTAGTAAAATGCAGGGCATTCCTAGAAATTTCTCAAGAATTTTCCCAGGTGAGAAATTCCTTTCTCTAATATCGGTCATGAGCCCATGACCATCTATCAGAAAAATAATGCTCACAAAATAAATAAATGCCAAATTGGATTAGTTCTCTCCACTCAAAAAGTAAAACTCTTACCTATATATAGGAACCAAGATTCCCTGGTCTTTTTAAAACAAAAACTAATCTATTGTAATGGTTGCACTCTGGAAAAATACCTAAAAAAAACCCTCCAAAAATCAGGTTATATTTCATGATTCCTTCTAAAACCCATAAAAGTTCTCTCGACCCAAAACTTTGGATTACTAAGGAAAAGCTAAAATTACCTTTAAATCAGAATACCTGTCCAATTCCCTTCTATCTTCTTACTCTGTCCTTGGCTCCAAATTACCTTTCTCTCAGCCTGGCCTCAAAAGCCTTTTGGCCTAAGGCTAAAGCGGCTCCTTCAGAGGAAAATTGTTTGTCAGTTTAAAATCCTTCAGTTTCCTTCCCATTCAAAGCCAAGCCTTTCCTCAGCCATGTCTTGTCATTTTACAATGACCCAATGACCAAAAATGAACCGTCTTTACTTCTGAACACACATTAATCAGGAAAACCTTGCTCTCTGGAAACAAATAACAGCTTGAAAAAAAAAAGTGAACTTACAGCATTCAAATAACAAATTTAACATCTAGAACAAATGCATCCCATTACCAACATTATTAAAACATTAAGTGCACTTTGCATACAATATTTCACACATTATACCAAAACTGGGAAGAAAAGGTTAGAATTTTAAGTTAGTAATTTCTGGACCTCCTTTTATCTTTTGCTGGATCTCCTCCTATCCAGATCTCCAGCTCCAGGTTCTTTAAGCTTCTGTGAGAAGCTCTTTTGTAAAAATTTACAACCATTTAAACTTTAAACCCTTAAACCTTGGCTTTTCAGTTCATGAAGCAACTTTCTCCATTTAATCCACTTAAATGTACCTTCAGGCTCCCCCACTCCAGCTCAGCTTCTCATTCAAGGCTTTCAGCTGGCCATTCACACCTCTGATCTCCTCTCCTGGCTCTTCTACTCCAGACATGCTTCACCCACTTTCACATGCAACAACACACACACTCTAATACCTGGTCACACTCGGAGCTTGTGGTGGGTTGAACTAGACTCCATTTTGGCCCGCTTACCTTGGGATTGGACTTTGTCGCCATTTGCCACTTATCTAGATATTCGCATGCATTAGAGCCATACTTAGAAAACATATCTCTTGCCACCTTATCGGTAGGTGGTTCTTCGGACTGTTGGTTATTTCCACCTCCTGGGCCTACAGATTTACTGTTTCCCATGCTTCCAGGCAACCCCCGGGCTGGTTCTGGTTCTGCAGCTCTCCGTGGGTCCACAGACCATTGCTTCCAACCCCCTTAATTAAAGAGTGGATCGCCCCAAATATGCGCGACCGAGTCCTTTGCTCCGAGAGCCACTTGCCTGGCCGCTCCGCTAAGCGGACTCCTGACTCAACCCCAAATGGGCTGTGTGGGTACCTCACGTCTTGGAGTCCTTGTTAGCAGGTGGCTCAGGCCGCCGGGACTTTGGATCTCGGTGGGACCTCCATTTTGTTAACTTAGAAAAAACACCGGACTATTAAATAGTCATAAACCTCTCTTTCATCAAGGGAAAGGGGGATGAGGGCTACTTGGCCTCTTATGCAGAGCTGCACCTTGTGGAGAGCCTAAAGGAACACTGCTTCGCTCTGCTCCCTGATTCCCCTGCGAGTGACACTGCGCTAGATTGTCTACTCCTAGGGACAAAGGAAATTGGGGAACTTATATACCATTTGGGAAGATCCAGGGGCCAGGAGAGATGATTGACATTATACTGACAGGATACAATCAAGCTAGAGAAAGGGATCATAGCTAGAGGCTAGGGTGTAGGAGAAGGGGCTGCTTACACAATGGATACTAAAGGATGGTCCCTGCCCAGGTGAGTCTTCCTGGGCAGGATCTCTGATACAATGGGGAAACCACCTAAGACAAAAAGGGTATTTAGCATTTACCCTGGGGTCCATTATTCAGTCTGTAACTGCTAGCCTGAGATTCTCTTCAGGGTGGATTCCCATGGGAACAGGGAACTAGCACAATCCTTGGTGGTCTCCAAACTACAAACTATTTCTAAACTTGGGGTTCATCATACCTCACTAAGCTACAAGTTTAGGAACTCTAGATTGCATGTCAACACTATGTATTAATTCAATGGATAAAAACACAATTTCTCCTAATAAATACAGGAGTAAAGCAAAGATACTACTCTCCCCATTTTCATTTTATATAATTTTAGAATATAAATGATAACAAATTAAAATAAATATTTAAAGGTATGAATGTAGGACAAAAAAAGATATTACCCCCTATGTTGACAATGTGATAATTCATTTAAAAAACATTAGGAACCAATAAAGATACTAAGTGAAATAATTAATAGCTTTTTGACAATTTTCCCCTTTGTGATAAAAATATATTTTATAATAACACGATTTAAGAATAATATAAAATAACTGAAGCCGTCCACCGACTCCACGAAGATTCCTAGTGGGTTGGACACTCAGAAAGGGGAACCAAGGACTGAGTGAAAATGGGTTACGGTTTAAGGACTAATGGAGAGAGAACATAAGGCTAGAATAAATACACACAGACACAGAAAGTTTTGGCATAAGGTAGACAGACAGCGAGTAAGCTCTGATGGTCAAGAGCTTCATGTTAGGAGCTCTGATGGTTTAGAGCTTCTCTGCCAATTCATTTCTTGTCACCTTTATTGGGGTTACAACAGTATGGGGGGAAGGGAAGAGCTCAGTGGCTTGATACATTAACATTATGAGGTAATCATCATAAAATGCAAACTGCCAAAACCAAAAACAATAGGTAGAGCTAAGATCAGGATCCAGAGCAGATATTGCCCAAGGCATCTACTGACATTTGATACCTATGTTAATTGAACATTGAAGGAAAAGTAAGGAGACTGAGATAATTGACCAGTCTTCTGGGGTGTAGCCTTAGGGAAGGGCTAGGGCTTTGGCAAGGTTGATGTTCAATTTGACTCAAGATTACAGAGATCAATCATTAGTAGTATAAGAGTTAAGTTTTTAAATACTTCTTAAAATAATATCACAATTAATGTATACCTGGATTGCTACAATAACAATAAAATAAATCAACTATTTGTGGAATAGTAGCCTATTTTCTTATGTCTTTTAATGGTTAATATTAATAGTAGCTTTAAAAGTTTAGAGATGAGGAAATTCCCAAAAGGAAACAAAATTCAATATAATAGGAGATCAAATTATGTTATTACACATATAAACTTTGATTCACTGGAGGAAGCAAAGGATAAGGAATCAGAGAACATGTGTCTGCATCCCAGGTAATGTGAATATAGGAATGTCACTTATCTTAGTTGAGCCTCAATATCTTCATTAGTAAATATTAAGATATTGGCTTCCAGAGGTAGAGCCAAAATGGAGGAGTAACTATGGAAGCAGTTCACTGTTTCACCACAAAAATCCTCTCCAACAAAGAGTAAAATATCCCCACATAATGAAAACAGGAGTAAAAGGACAAACAAAGAGACAGGGAAACAACTTTCAAAAAAAAAGAAAAACCCAAAAGATAGGCAGACATCATCTGGGGAACTGAGGTGAGAGAGGAGTGGAACTAGCAGGAGGCATAGCACTGAGTGAAGAGCAAACCACACCCCCACTGGCCCACAAATCTGCTCTCACAGGTTCTGAACTTAATCCTAAAATAAGTCAGACCCTGAGATCCTGCTGGGCAAAAAGGGGCCCAAGCCAACTAACACCTCTTGAAATTTTAAATCTGTGGAGAAGACTGGAGTCCCAGCTGTAGCAATCTGAGCCCAAGGGGGCCAATCCATATGGACCCAAAGCAAAGCCAGGAATCCCAGTCTGGGCTTTGGTTGATGACATAATCCACAATTTGGAATGAGGACACAATTCTCAGGGGGAACCCCCCTCCATCTTTGTGCCCAAAACTTTATTGTTTCCTCCCTATTTGTATGTATTTGTAAATTAATTTCTGACTCAAGATATAATAAATACTGGTAACCACATAATTTCATATAATTTTAGTTGAGCCATTAAGTTTTAACCCTTATATTTCCAAGGATATACAGGTTAAGAAACTTTTATTAGAAAGATTCAAATCCTTTTCCAGAATCGCCAGGCTAGTTCCTAATTCCAGCAATAATAAAACAATACATCTGTTAAAGCCTTTGCCCTTTCTTTTTTCTCAGCTTTGTAAATCTGATGGGTGTAAGGGAAAATAGCATAGCTGCTTTAATTTGAATTTCTCTAATTACTAATGATTTCAGATATTTTATATGATTATAGATATCCTGGATTTCTTCTTCTGAAAACTGCCTGTTCATATTATTTAATGATCTATATTTTATGGGCCAGAGGTTTTAGTCTTATAAATTTTAACCATTCCCCAATATGTCTTGACAATGAGGTCTCACTTTCTATAAGTATATAGTTTATCCCTTCATAGTTTGATTCCCTTTTCATTTTATTTGAATTGATTTTGTTTTGGTGAAAATTTAAATTATATGTAGCAAGCATAATCTCAGATAAAAATCTGAGACTCCTTTTTTGACCCCTTTTGTAATCCACACCTTTTCTTGTTGAAAAGTATTGTGGCCTTATTGGAAAGCTTTAAGGTCTTAGCAAACCAGTAGTCAAGAAGTTGACATTCTTCCCTTTGATCAGAAATGCAGCTGCTTGGCAAGCCATGGCTGAAACCTTAGTTTAGCAGTGGCATTTTGCCCCTGAGAAAAGTATTCTCAGACTTAGCTTGCTGATAATCATGTAGCTAAAAGTCCAGACTGGTACTTTCACCTTAAAGCTTTTGAAGCCTCTTTGTATTGTCTAATTTGTAATGACATTTATGCGCAGCCATAAATCTTTCTTTGTGCTTGTGGGTGAAAGGGAGTTTGAATTTTCATATATAATAAACTTGTGACTCAATGGCACTTTGGAGAAGCAGCTCTGAGTTAACAGTCAAGATTTTCTCCCAGGGGCAGCTGGGTAGCTCAGTGGATTGAGAGCCAGGCCTAGAGATGGGAAGTCCTAGGTTCAAATCCGGCCTCAGACACTTCCCAGCTGTGTGACCCTGGGCAAGTCACTTGACCCCCATTGCCTACCCTTACCACTCTTCCACCTATAAGTCAATACACAGAAGTTAAGGGTTTAAAATTTAAAAAAAAAAAAGAAAAAGATTTTCTCCCACCTATTTCTTAATCAATTAAGTTGTCCTTATCAGATTATCTGGAGATATTAAATAGATCTTGACATAACCCCAAAGTTCTTATTTCTGAACAATTTTTCTGCCATGCCCCTCTAATTTGTTCATGATGTCAGCCTTTATGTCTAATTTTGGAACCTCTTTGAAACTTTCCTTGGTATATGGTAGAATTTTATGGTCTATGTCTTTTATCTATCAGATTGATTTTCAATTTTCAGACAGATTTTATTTAAAAAGATTGAATTATTTTCCAAATATAGACATTTTTGTGCTTGTCAAACAGTATATTTGATTGGCAAATTACTAAACAAATCCTGGTACTGGATTTGTTCCAGGTATAACAGGTAACATATCTCTCTCCATTTATCAACTGCAAACTAGTTTTATCTTGATTTTGCTGACTGATTTTCTTTTAAAATATTATTGCAAATAAAATAATGGGTAGGAAAAGTACAATATACCAATAAATTATGGTGTCGTAAAATGTTTTATTTTTCTTTTGTTTAAAGCCATTTTAATAAGATATCATGGCTGTTGGATATTGAAGAGTTAAGACAGGTGTGCTTCAAAGTTGAAATAATATTGTTGACCATCAGTCATAGAGATAATTGTGCCTTGGAAAAATAGATACTTGGGAGAGAAAATTGATTCAGGTGAAAGACAATAAAGTTCCTTTTATACATGCTGAGTTGCAAGTGTATTTTGAAGGGATTATTGTGAAGATAAAGATTGTCTGAGTAGGTCATTTACATTCCTTCTAACTCTAAGATTGTGTATTTCCATGAGATAGGAGCAGCCTATTGGAATATCTAGTACAGAACAGATAGAAAAATAAAGGATTTGAGGAAGAGTGAGAGAATAAGAATGGAGATATATTTATAATATTTTAGATGAAAATTTTATTTCTAATATTTACTACCTGAATGTTGAATTCACTCAAAATCATCGGTCCTCAGTTTCCTCAACAATATGATGAGGAAGTTGTTTTTTTTATGTACCTTCTACTTCATGGTCCATGATGATTAAACTGCTAAGAATCTCCTTCCCAAAAGACTAATCAAATTGTTATACTGTCTACTGCTTGAAGAGATATAGGAAGGGGGAAATGTCTTCATGACAGTTCATTTACTTTTTCTGAACTTCAGTTGGTAAATATTTGTTTTTATTTCTTTACAGAAACAATAAATATGATTTTTTTTCAGGCATTAATTCTATTCTGCTTTCAGTAGGCAGAATGATTATAATCCCCCTTTTAAAATAAGTGAAATATTTCAGACTCTTGAAGCCTGTTTTCATGACCTCCCTTCCCTCCTCACTGGAGTGTTCTCTTCTCCAAAGAATAGAATCTTAGTTCCCTTTGTTGATCCTCAAATAGTAAAATTTCAGGCTTTTTCACTATTTTAGAACCTTTCTCTAAACAGTCTCTAGCTTTACCCCATTAAAATGTAAGGCCTGAAACTCAACAAGGTATTATTGGTGTGGCCTAACTAGGTAAGACTACAAGAATATGATTTATTTTTTTTTTTTTGGTCTTTGATATTGTGCCTGTGACCTTATTGGCTTTTGATCCATTTACTCTATTTAACAGTTTGAGATTCTTATTAACTAAACACACAGATTTTTAATTCTCCAAATTGTAGATTGACCATTTGGTCTCTAGATTTATGGAGGAAGGTCTGGTTTGAAACTCCCTATCACCTGCTAGCTGCATTAGTTTAGGCAATTCATGAATCATTCCTGTACCTCAGTTTCCTAATATGTTAAATGAGTCAGTGAAATAGACTCTAAAGTATGTATGTCTTTAAAGTTAGATTCCTATAAGTCACATCCTCTCTCTGAATTTTATCAGCAAACCAAAGGGAATGGACTCAATAGATTCAAATGTTACTTATGATTGTAAGTTATCTAGCTCTGATATAATATACATATATATGTATGCATGTAAATATCTTTCATACTAGACTTCTAAAGTTGGTTTTTATGTCATTGATTATATTATTATGCCTATGAAATTTCACATTTGATGTGGTTCACCACTAAAATTTGTTGAAATTATGCCTACTGGCAATCATCAAATATATTAATTTTGAGTCATTTTCAGATCTGTTAAATATGCCATCCATTTCTTTATCGAGATCATCCATTTACAGGTGCATAATATGGGGTCACATAGAGCCCTGGGACCCTCCTCTCTATCTTTTCCCAAGATAACATAGAAACCTTAGTGACTACTTATGAAATTTGCCATTTCAATTATTTCTAATCCATCTGATTCATCTATTTTCAAGTCCACGTCTGTCTTTCCTTTCTTTTAGATGAAAGTGGAAGAATATAAAAATATTTCCTTAAGTCTAGGCAAAGTATTTCTCTGTGCTATCCACCAAGTGTCATAAAAAAAAGTGAGCCTAGCATGTGTTGTATGGAAGCTATCAAGATTCTTTTTAATAACTGATTTATTTTTTAAATATTCATTAAACATTGAATTAAGGCTAGGTTCTTACATTTAACCAATGTGACTTTGACCTTAAAAAGCCCTTTTACCCTAGGAATAGAGTGAGTGTCATCTTGAAGATCAAACTCTGAATCAGCACAGATTTCCATGTTCTCTGACTTCTTAGTCTTAAACTCTATATAGAAGAGTAAAAGGGGAAAAAATTAAATCTTGACATTTTCAAATCTTATTTTAAAATTAAGGTCTATTTTGGAAAGAATAGAAAATGGCTACTGAGATAGTTTTAAATGCACAAATTTAAGTACAACCTTCCAGCTGAAGGAATAGGACATGTATCAAATAAATAGTTCTTCAAATACAATTCATTATTTCCATTTCTTTCCCTAGCTTCATTCTGACAAATATTTTGCTTCACTGAAACTGTACCTTTGTGTGAAAAATCAAATCAGGACAGTCAATTCTATTGCCTTAATCACAGAAAGTATTTCTTCTTCAAGAAGAAGAAATTTTTCTCTCTTTGAGAGTCCTGTTGAGTGAATCAAGTGAATAATCATCAGACTTTGAGCCTATTTAAAAATTATGAGGTTATCAAGAAACTGGCCACAATCTTGAAGTACTAGGTGAGATTATCTACAAAGCAATTTTTGAAAACTATAACCTATCAAATCCTCTCTATCAGAATCCAAATTCAAAGGGCTGAATATTGTTGTTTCCTTTAAAATTTAACTTTTATAATTCCAGTCTGACTTGAAAAGTATTCCTTATCTTTAAATCTCTCTGACGTGTCTCTGTCTTTCTCTGATTTATGACTTTATCTGTTTTTCCTATCCCCAGGTGTCTTTTTGCACTTCCTCTCTTCCTACTTCACTGGATTTAAATAAATGAGCTAAGGGTATTATAGTTACAATGGTTGGTCTTTGTATGATACTTGTTTATATTTTGTCATCATAAGATAGTCGATCTTGCAGTGTCTTAGATTTTAATCTCATTTATAATGTATAAAGAAATGCAATTACTCTGGAGGAAGAAAATTGGGTTTCCAATCACACTTCCAAAGTTCACTGTTCATGTGATTGTGGACAAGTCAACTAACTACCATGGATCTTAGTTTCCTCAATTTTCAAATGTGTGGGTTTGTACTATATATCCTCAAGACTCTTCAACCTCTCAGAAAATAATAATCCTATGGCATCTATGTGGCTCAGTGAATAGAGAGCTAGGTAGAAAGATGACAGGTCATTGGTTCAAATCTGGCCTCTGACATTCCCTACCTGTGTGACCCTGGGCAAGGCACTGAAGCCCCATTGCCTAGCCCTTTTTGCTCTTCTGCCTTAGAAGTAATACATAGTTTTGCGTAAGGCTTTGAAAAGGTATGGGTTGAAAGAATAATAATCCTGTGATTTCATGAAGGAGGCATCAAAACTGAGAGAAGTTAAGGGAATGCATAAAGTCAAACCACTACTAAGAATTAGAGAGTAGATTATAATCCAGATCATTTACTCTATGACCTAGTGATTTTTCCATTATCAAAAGTTGTCTCTTAGCAAGCAAATGATCAATGCACAAGAGAGCACCATTCAAGCAAAGTCCATAACTCTTTAATATTCTTTTCATGTTGGAGCTGTTGTTTCATCATTAATCATATTTAGTTGCACCTGTAATTATTTTTCATACCCTTAATATGCCAATTTTATTACAGTGACTGCTCTCAGGAGGTTTATAACGGTGATTAAAACCACGTTAATTGTTCTGCATATTTTAGGATTGTTTCAAAGTCAATGTGATGAAAGCCAAAAAGAGGGGGGAAGCAAGGTTACCACAAGTATAGAAACTTTAGTTTATGGTTAAACTTTAGATACTGGATTTCCTAGATTTGAAGAGAAAATATGTAAGAACAAATTATATTTCATTGGGAGGAGTGAGGGCATTATCTTTCTCAGGTGATTTCCATATTCATTACCTCTAGACAAATCTGTGAAGTAGATAAGGAAGAATATTTGTTTTCTTATTTTTCAGATGAGGAAACTGAGGCTTAGAAAAAGTAGATAGTTCAAAGTTTATAACAATGAGTGACAATACTGGTTCCAGAATCCATGTTCAATGGTAGTCTCATTAATAGTAGTCTCTATTAAATTAAATTATATATACATATGTAAATATATAAAATTAAATTAAAATGTAGTCTCTAATCATTTCGTTCCCTTAGGACTATAACCCTGCATTCATTGTATACTCGTTGGTTCCACTGTTGATGGGAATGATGGAAGAAAACTTTAGTTGCACTATTCTTCAAGATACTCTCTGTCTTTGAATCCTTTTCTTTTTTACAGCCTTGAATATGGAATTGGGCTTAGGATATATTTTTTCATGTTTTTTTTAGATATCATCATTTCCCTTGTGTATGATTTTCCTTACCTGGTAGGATTGCCAAAGGTACATAAAGAGCTGGGGTCACCCAGGTAATAAGAATCAAGGTTATTCCAAATTAACTGATGCACAATGAAATAAGCAGAACCAGCAGAACGTTACACACAGAGACTCTAACATTGTGGACAATCAAATGTAATTGACTTTGCTACTAATAGCAATGAAAGGATCCAGGACAATTCTGTGGGACTTATGAGAAAGAATTCTATCCACAATGAGACAAAGAACTGTGGGAGTAGAAATCTGGAAGAAATATGTGACTCATCACTTGCTTATATGAGTATGTGATTTAGGGTTTTGAATTTTAAAGGTTTGTTCTTTTAGGAAAATGAAAAATTTGGAAGTAGGTTCAAGTAATAACATATTTATGTATAATCCAGCGGAATTGCTAGTCAACTTTAGGATGGGGAGAAATAAGGGGGCATAAAAAAACATGAATCATGCGAATCATTTAACTATGGCAAAAAGTTTATTAAATAAACAAATTAATGAATGAATGAACAAATGAATGAAAGAATGAATAAATGAATGAATGAATCAATCAATCAATCAATCAATCAATAAAGTAATAAATAAATAGACAGGTGGATAGATAGATAGGTAGATAGATAGATAGATAGATAGATAGATAGATAGATAGATAGAAAGATAGAGAGAGAGATAAAGTTGCCAGGTGGCTCCAGAAGGGTGAAATGTTGCATTTGGAACCAAAGGACCTGAATTTCAATTTGGCCTTTGGCTCTCACTAAGTCTATGTCACTGAGCAAGTCATGTAATCTATCCCTAGACTGAGTTTTCCCATCTGATGAACAGATTTAATAAGATTACCTACTTACTAAGGTTGATGTGAGGATTAAATGGGATAATATTTGTAAAATGCTTTGTAAGCCTTACATTTTTATTAAAATATATTTATTTTATGATTATGGAAAAAAAGGATCAAGGTCAGGATTCAAATGTAAGTCTTCTCAAGTATAAACACTCTATCAGCCATTCATGTGGCCTCTTATACCACTTTATCTTTACAGATAATCCAATAAGTTTAAAATCAATCAGAGAAACAGTATTCTAATACAAAAACAAAAATAATTCTTATCCTCAGTGAGCTTCTTGTCTGATATATGGTGTCATCTGGGGCATATATAAATATATAAAATAGAGTGATTTGAGAATAAGACATGAGAATCTAAGGATATCCTGATAATTTCCATATAGAATATGACACAAGTCTTGAAAAGGGTTAAGAATTTTGAGATATGGAGTTGTAGAGGAACAATATTGGCCTCGGGAACATCCAGTGCCACAATAAAGAAGTGTGAGCTGGTGTGTGACATGAGAAACAGGAAGATGGCTAGACTCATTGGACATCTAGTTGTGTTGGAAGGGAACTGTGTATAGTAAAGTGTATGTTGGGGACAGTTTGGAAAGGTCTTTAAATGTCATAATCAAAATAGTTTCCTCTTATAAGGAATGGTGCATTAAATTTATTGTATTTTCACTTATCTTCCTATTCTGGGACCACTGAATGTTGATGGAGAAAGCCTATAATGATTCTAATTGTTCTCCACTTAAAAAAAATCATGCTAACTCTATGTAGCCATTGAATATTGTTTGGGAACCCATTGGTTATTTTCTGTTTATTTTCTGTCACATTCCTCTCAATGACTGTTTTATTTTCTCCAAAGCATCAAACCCTCAGTCATTTTCAACCATGGTTTGCAGAATATCTTAATGATGGAGTAATTAACATGACAAATGGCCTATGTATTTGTGTATATGTTTAATAATGAACTCCATAGCATATTTTTTAAAGTGATTCAACTTTCATAAATGTTTTCCAATGCAATTTCAAATAACCTGTCTTTATTTAAATATAACTAGGCTGACATTTTTGATTCTTTGGAAGTCAAGGGTGGTAGTAGAAATGATTAGTGTTTGGAGAAGAGAAATGGACAAGGTAGAGGAAGGGGAAATCATTTCTCTTGGAACAAGTCAATTCTGTTTATTTTCAGTGTCATAAAATTAAAAAAATAGGAATGATGGCACAATCTATAGGTCTGGGAAAAACATATTTTTGTGTGTGAGTCTGTGTTTTTATTTAATTTGTTTTTCAAGTTCATTATTTTCAGTATAGAACAATTACAACAAACCTGACAAGTTCTGGATGTGACAGAATTTAGCTCAATGTGTTGTGATTGTGTTTCATTGTCTGTTCACATATTAAAATGCCATGGGAGAACATAAACTTTTGAGGCAAAATATTGTTTTATTTTTGTCCTTGTTTTCCTAGGAATGAGCTTAGTATTTGGTACTGATTTGATCACATTTTTGATGAATTATCAAGCCTTTTCCTATGAATTCCCAACATTAAAAAACAAGGTTTGTTTAGGAGAATTAAGACATGAATCCCTTCATCCTCATAAGTATCCTTTCTGCTCTAATCCCATATATATACTCTTAACTAGTTTGAGTAATGGGAAAGCCTACCCTCTAAGAAAAAGGTTTTTTTTTACCTCTCCTTACATTGTTAAATTATCTCTAGGTCTTCCCTAAAGTGTTTATGTAATGGGAGATGGGGTAATGAAATGGTCCAAGTATAATTCAAACTAGATATGGAAGATCTATTCATTTCCCACAAAGAAAATGATGAAAGACACAAAGAACTTATAGGGAACATGATAAATTGATTTAAATACGGTTTCAGTAATTTAACCTAAGAGGCATAATTTTCTAAAGGTTAATACTAAAGTCTCATCATATGAGATGGAAATTTAGGCTAACAGAAAATATCAAATACACATTCTTTATTCTGCTTTAGCTCTGCAATGTCCATACAGGTCTTGCTGTACCTTTTCTCTAGCATATAGGTCCAACCTGAGGTCATTCCCTTATTCAAAGCTATATTGTCTGAAAGCACTAGAGAAAATCCCTGGACCTCAATCCTAGGAGTCTAGTGAGCTCTAACTAAAAGAAAGCCAGAGACTTTCAGACTTCTTGAACTGAAAAAGTCTACTAAGTCCAGATATGTCCATTTCAATGTTGTTACCCTTTCATTTATTAAGAAAGAATAATACACAAAAAAGCAGCCCCAAGCCCAAGCTTGCTCAGGCATCACTTATCTTTTAAACTGCCATAGTGTCATGGACACATTGCCAGTAAGATGGGACAGAAAGTAAATAAATTTCCCTTTGTCCCCCAGAGGAAGCAAATAAAAATGATATTAAAACCAATCCATAGCTACTATACATTTGTGATATCTCTAATTTTTTAAAGAAATGAAGGTGATATAGGAAAATCATCAAAAAAGAGTTCACAATTTATTAAAGGAGTCACAAACAAGTATTTGAGTAATTAATACCTTAAAAAACATAATTGATCAATTGATAAAAGGGGCACAAAAAGCCAATGCATATATAACTCCTTAAAAAGCAGAATTGAACAAATAGAAAAAAATAAACAAAAATGAACTGAAGAGAACTCCTTAAAAGGAAGAATTGGCCTTATGGAAAAAAGAGGCACAAAAATTCCCTTTGGAAAATAACTCTTACAAAAGTAGAATTTGACAAATGGAAAAGAGGTACAAGAGCTCACTAGAGAAATTTATGCCTGAAAAATTAGAACTGGGGAAGTGAAAGCTAATGACTCCATGAGAAATCAAGAAAGAATCATAGTCCAAAAAAAGAAAGAAAGAATGAAAGAAACAAAAGAGAATGTGAAATATCTCACTTTAAAAACAATTGGCCTGGAAAATAAATACGGGAAGGACACTAAGATTTATTGGACTACCTAAAAGTCATGACTTAAAAATATAAAAAGAGCTTAGACATCATCTTTCAAGAATTGTCAGAGAAAATTACCCTGAAAATTTAAAAGCAAAGGACAAAGTAGAAATTAAAAGACTCCAATGATCATCTACAGAAAGAGATCTCCAAAAAATAACTCCAAGGAATATTATAGCCAGATTCCAGAACTCACAGGTCAAGGAGAAAATGTTGCAAGCAGTCAAAAGCAATTAAAATATCATGGAGTCACAGTCAAGTTAACACAAGATTTATCAGCTTCTACATTAAAATTTCAAAGAGCCTGAAGTATGAGATTCCAGAGGGCAAAGACATTAGAACTTCAACCAAGAATGAAATACCCAGTAAAACTGAGCATAATTCATCAGAGGGATATTGGGTATTTAGTGAAATAAAAAAAAAATATTTAAACATTCCTGTTGAAAAGACCAGAGCTCAATGGAGAAGTTGACTCTCAAATACAAGACTCAAGAAAAAACATATATACAAAAAAGAGAAATAGGAAAGATAAATTAAAAGACAAAAGGCAAAAATCAGTAAGATTAAACTGTTTACATACCTACATGGGAAGATGTCTCTTGCAACTACTAAGAATGTTACCATTATTCAGTCAGTTAGAGTATACATAGACAGAAGAAATGGTTAGAGTTTAGTATGATGGGATGATATAATAAAAATAAAATTAGGGAATTAGAAAGAGGAATGCATTGGGGGAAGAGGGAATGAAAAATAGAATGTAGAAAATTATTGCATATAAAAAGGGCATGTGTTATCAAGAAAGTAGCATAATCTTCTGAATCCTTAGGTTAAGGGAAGGAATAAAGGTGAGATAGATATTAGGAGGAAGAATGAAAGGGATGGCTAAGTTTAGGGAGGAATGGACAAGGCGGAATTTAGATGGTAAGGGTACAGGAGGTATTCAGGAGAGGCAGCTAACACAGACTAGACACTCAGGCTAGAGACAGGGGATACTGGGGGAAATAGGCTGAACCCTTCTAGGCAGGAAAGGTACTTCTTCGGACACAAGGAATAGGGCCAGTCAGAAATGGTTTAAATCTGCCTTGAGGGCTTTCTTGTCAGTTTCTCAAATCCTCAAAGGAGGAGTTTAGAGGCTCCTTCCTGTCACTGAAACTGAAAGGATTCAGGAGGAAGTATTGGGCAACTACTTCCTCCCAAGATGGATGCCTCCACTTCTCTCAGAAAATAAAGGAGAATAATTCCTTCCCTCTCAACCCTTGCCTAATTATTCAACACAATGATTTACCAGAGGGTTTGATTAGGTAACAATGGAATTCATTGAAATTCAGGGTTGGTCTGAAGGAGAGAGGGGTTAGGGTTTCTGACAGCCACTAGGGAGAAACTCAAGATGGGGGAGGGGTCACAGGAATGGGTTAGACTGAGAGAGAACTTACTCTCTCAGCCAGGGAAGAATTGGCTGCTTTTAAAATAAAAGGTATACTAAGTCAATAAAGTAAGGGATAGTTTGATTCAAGGATGTCCTACTTGCCTATAGGGAAACTAAACCCATAAAGTCTATTCACTAAAACCCAAAAGCCACCCTTCCTCCCAGAGCCCACAGGGAAACAGGAAAGGAAACATGGGAATCGTATGGAGAAAGTCAGTTACAGGTCCAGAGAAATTAGCTAAGTTCAAATTGTCCAGAGACAAGGTGCAGGCCAAAAGCAAAGCCGAAAGCCAAAGGCAGAGCTCCAGTTGGTCCTTCTGCTCTCCTCAAGCCTCAGAAACCAACTGACTGTTTATCAGGATTCTAAGGTTTAACTGCCAGAAGTTTTCAGTTAACTTTTGCTAGGGCAAAAGCCTTTGTTGCATCTTTGCATTACACATGTAAAAGCTTAGGGGAATGGGAAGGATGGGGAAGGGAGCACATGACCCTTATTCTTATCAGAATAGGCTCAATTGAGGGAAGAACATACACAATTAATTAGATATAGAAACATAGCTTGCCCTCCAGGAAAGTAAGAAAGGAAGGAGATATGATAAGGAAGGAGATATGATAAGGGATGAGACTGATATGGAAGAAGACAAATTGAGAGAGGAGGTGGTCAGAACTAAACAGGGTGAAATAGGATAGAGAATAATACAGAGTAATCATAATAGTGCAAAAAATCAATTCTCCCTAATAAAAGCCTCATTTCTCAAATACATAGCAAATTAGTTGAATATATAAGGATATCAGTCATTGTCCAATTGATAGATGGTCAAAAGTTGTGAACAGGCAGTTCTCAATGAAGTAATTACAGCTCTTTATAGTCATGTAAAAAATATTCTAAAGAAAAACAAATTAAAAGAACTCTGAGGGGGCAGCTGGGTAGCTCAGTGGATTGAGAGCCAGGCCTAGAGACAGGAGTCTTGGGTTCAAACCCGGCCTCAGCCACTTCCCAGCTGTGTGACCCTGGGCAAGCCACTTGACCCCCATTGCCCACCCTTACCACTCTTCCACCTATGAGACAATACACTGAAGTACAAGGGTTTAAAAAAAAATCTCCAATTAAAAGAACTCTGAGTTACCATTCCCACACTTAACAGTTTGGCTATCATGAAAGAAAAGGAAAATAACAAAACTTGGAGGATATGTGGGAAAATTGAGACACTAATATACTGTTGGAGGAGTTTTGAACTGATTCAAACATTCTGGAGAGCAATTTGGACCTCTTTCCAAAGGACTATAAAACAATATATTCTTTTTGACCCGGCAATACCTTTACTAGATTTGTAGTCAAAAGAGATAATAAAACAAAAAGATAAACGATCTCTAGCTACAAAAATATTTAAAACAGCTCTGGAAAGACACTGTACGCATCATTTCAGAAATGGCTGAGTAAGTTATAATACAAATTGAAATATGCCATTCTTTTCTCTTTTTCACTCCATCAATTTGTGTGTAGTGTAAGCAGTATATTCTTTCGCAAGATGATGAGCGTGAAAATATGTATTATATGATTATATATACAACTTATATCATATTATCTGCCTTCTAGGGCAGGGAGTTCCAAGCAGAACAAGAACATAGATTGTGATATATCAGAAAATGCATATTGCAAAATTGTATTGGAGATGCATTGTGGGAAGATGGTATGGAAGGATATGAAGCTTCCATCACCCAGTTAATATCCTCCATGAAAAAACAAAAATAGCTCCATAGAATCAATTATAAAAGTGGAAAAAAAAACAGACAAAAGTTGGAAGTGAAGTTAAATAGCCTGGGCCAACTATAGAGGAAGGTTTTTGTCTTCCCTGGCCCCAGTTCTAATGCCACAGGCCCAGAGGCAGGAACAGAGCAAACAGTGTGGAATCAAGAATATGCATCCTCACTTTGTTTGCTGAGTCCTGGAGCTGACTTCTCTGGTGATACTACTGGAATACACAGGCAGATGGCCCAGGGGGCAGCTGCATTTCTTGTTGCCTTGTCCCTTTGATACCTTTGCTGGACCATAGCTAGGCATTGAAGGAGTGAACACCACAGAGCAGTGGTTCTCAAATTTTTTTGGCCTACCACCCTCTTTCCAGAAAAAAATATTACTTAGCCCTCTGGAAATTAACTTTTTAAAAATTTTAATAGCAATTAATAGGAAAGATAAATGTACCCGTGGCCATCACCACTCCCCTGGATCAATGCACCACCCACCAGTGGGCAGTAGTGCCCACTTTGGGAATCATTGCCACAGACTCTACAGGTGCCATGCCTTAAGAGCATGAACTCAACCTTATTATTGATGGCTATTATGGGAAAAGAAGAACTTTACACAAACTAAGAAGACAATGAAGTAAAAAAAATGAAAAGTATTTTGTAGTTACCTTCATGTAATTATTGAATTTGTATAAGTAGATTCCTAGAGATTTTAAATTTTCTAGAGTGATTTTAAATGGAGTTTCTCTTTATAACTCTTGCTGCTGGGTTTTGTTGGAAAATATAGGAATGCTGATGATTTATTTCAGTTTTTTTGTGCCCTACAATTTTGTTTAAGTTATTAATCATTTCCAATAGCTTTTTATTTGATTTTATAAGATTCATTATGTATACCATCATATCATCTGCAAAGTGATGGTTTAGTTTTCTCATTGCCTACTTTAATCTCTTCAATTTCTTTTTCTTCTCTAATTGTTACTGCTACCATTTCTAGTACAATATTAAATTATAGTGGTGATAATAGGCATCCCTACTTCATCCCTAATCTTATTAGTAATGCTTCTAATATACCCATTGCAGTTGATACTTGCTGAGAGTTTTAAATAAATATTGCTTATTATTTTGATAAAAGGCCCGGATATTCCTCTAGTGTTTTCAATAGAAATGGGTGTTATACTTTGTCAAAGGCTTTCTCTGCATCTATTTAGCTAATCATGTGATTTCTATTAGTTTGGTTGTTGATATAATCAATTATAGAAATGGTTTTCATAATATTAAACCATCCTGGCATTGCTGATATAAATCCCACTTGGTCATAGTGAAGAATTCATGTGATGACTTGCTGCAGACTTTTTGTTAGTATTTTATTTAAGATTTTTGCATCTATGTTCATTAAGAAGACTGGTCTATAGTTTTCTTTCTCTGTTTTTGATTTTCTTGGCTTTAGAATCAGTACCATATTTGTGTCATGAAAAGAATTTGGTAGAACTCCTTCTTTGCTTATTTTGTCAGATAGTTTATATAGTATTTGGATTAGTTGTCCTTTAAATGTTTGATAGAATTCACTTGTGAATCCATCTGGCCCCGGGTATTTTTTCTTTAGGGAGTTCTTTGATGGCTTGTTTAATTTCTTTTTCTGATAAGGGATTATTTAGGTATTCTATTTCTTCTACTGTTAATCTAGGCAATTTATATTTTTGTAAATATTCATCATATCACCTAGATTGCTGTATTTATTGCCACATAATTGGGCAAAATAGTTCTTAAAAATTACCTATTTCCTCTTCATTCAAAGTGAGGTCTTCCTTTTCATCTTTGATATTGATAATTTGTGTTTCTTCTTTACTTTTTTATTAGATTAGCTAGTACTTTATCTATTTTATTTGTTTTTTCAAAGTACCATCTTCTAGTCTTATTTATTAATTCAATATTTCTTTCACTTTCAATTTTATTAATTTCTCCTTTAATTTTTAGGATTTCTAATTTAGTTTTCATCTGGAGATTTTTATTTTATTTGCTTTCTAGCTTTTTAATTTGCATGTCCAATTCATTGATCTCTTCCCTCTCTGATTTGTTAATATATTTACTCAACTATATAAATTTTCCCTTGAGTACTGATTTTACTGCATCCCATAGACTTTGATATGATGTCTCTTCATTGTCATTCTCTTCAATGAAATTATTAATTATTTCTATGATTTGTTCTTTAACCAAACAATTTTGGAGAATTGTATTATTTAATTTCCAATGAATTTTTTTGTCTCTCTATGTAACCTTATTAATTATTTTTATTGCATTATGGTCTGAAATGGTTGCATTTATTATTTCTGCTATTTTGCATTTGTTTGCAGTGTCTTATTCCCTAGTAAATGGACAATCTTTGTGAATGTATCATGTGCTGCTGAAAGAAGGTGTATTCCTTTTTGTCCCTATTAATTTTTCTCCATATATCTATTAACTCTAATTTTTCTAAGAATTCATTCATATCTCTTATTTCTTATTTATAGATCTCATAGAGGAAGGTTCAGGTCTCCAACTAGTATAGTTTTGATATTTATTTCCTCCTTAAGGTCTAGCAGTTTCTCCTTTAAAAATTTGGATGCTATACCATTTGGTGCATACATGTTTACTACTGATATTTCCTCATTGTCTATACTGCCTTTTATAAGGATGTAATTAGCTTCCCTATCTCTTTTTGGGCATCAAAATTTATGTTTAAGTCTGGTCTTTTTTCAGGAATGCTTGGAAATCTTCTATTTTATTAAATGACCATATTTTCACCTGAAAGAACAGTCATTTTTGCTGCATAGTTGATTCTTGGTTGTAGACTCAGTTCCTTTGCCTTCCCAGAATATCATATTCCATGCCTTCTGGTCCTTCAGTATGGTTGCAGCCAGATCCTGTGTAATCCTGACTGAAGCTCCATGATATCTGAATTGTTTCTTTCTATCCTTTTATAATATCTTCTTCTTGGCCTGGAAGTTCTTAAGCTTGCCTATAACATTCCTGGGATTTGTCAATTGGAGATTTAATGCAGGAGTTGATGTGTGAATTCTTTCAATGTTTATTTTACCATTTTGTTCAAGAATATCAGGGCACGTTTCTTGTATAATTTCCTGTAGAATGATGTATAGGATTTTATTTTTGGTCATCATGACTTTCAGGTAGTCCAGTAATTCCTAAATTTTCTCAGATATATTTTCCAGGTCAATTGTTTTCTCAGGGAGGTAACTCATATTATCTTCAATTTTTTTCATTCCTTTGATTTTGTTTTATTGTTTCTTGTTGTCTTTTAAGTCATTAGTTTCTAATTGCCCAATTCTAATTTTTAAAGACTAAAATTCTTCAAACACCTTTTGATTCTTTTTCCTTTTGATCCATTCTTTCTTTTAAGTCATTTTTCTCTTCTTTGTTTTTTGTTTGTTTGTTTTGTTTTGTTTTGATCATTTTCCAGCATATTAGTTCTGGCTTTCAATGTCTGTGCCTCTTTTTCCAGATGACCTATTTTGCTTTTTAGGGTATAATTTTCATTTTTCTTTAACCTTATTTGATTTTTAAATTTCTTTATGAGCTCCTCCAGAGCCTGTGTCCAGCTCCCTGTTATTTTTGAGGCTTTTATTGATATTCCCTGGCTATCATCCTCTTTCATTTGATCATTACTTCTCTAAAAGTTTTTAGTTGTGGCTTTCTTATTTTTCTCTCTTTTACTCATTTTATTTACTTTTGTTTATTCATTTATTTTTCTTATCCTGTAGATTATGTTTGCCCCTCTGCTGATTTTCTACATCAAAGTGTTTGAGCTGTTATGCCCTGAAGCAAAATCTCCTCTTTTCTCAGTCCTCTGATGATATACTGGAATTAACCAGTTTTGCTACCATGCTAGGTTTGCCTGCCCTGGTGCAAATTCTTTATTGTGGTCAATGGTTTGAAAATGACCAGCCAGGTGTCCCCTCCAAGTTCTTCCCTGCAAGCCGTTGTCATAGCCCTGGACCAACAAAGGTGTTCTCTCACTGCCACAACCTCTACTCAGGGCTGACATAAACAGATAGGTCTGTTTTCAGCTCTCAGCAAAATGAGTGGAGAAAGGTGTCCCACCCAAAAGCCACCCCCATGTTCCTCTCTGCCAGCTGTTATCAGAGCCCTGGACCTCATGTGGTGAGTCAGAGATATACACTCTTTCCAGGCTGCAGTCTTTACCTTGGGCTCTCACACTCTGCTGGGCTGATCATAGATCTCCACATGATGGGTTAGGGAGGATGTTCAGCTTGCTTGTCTATCTTTCATCCCATGAAAATAGCCTCTCTCTTCTCACATTTCAAGTTGTTTTCTGAAGGTGGGACCTGTGTCCTCCTCTCCTTATTGGATTCAGGTTTTTTTTAATGCTTTGTAAATATTGGTAGAGAAAGGTTGATGTAGAGAGATCAAGCTTTTGATGTTTCTAAGTCACCATATTGGCTCCATCCCCTGTTCAACATTCTGTTTTTGAGATCAGTAAATTTTAATTCCATGGTGAGCATGTTTTATGAATGTTTCTAGTTTTTTCCCTAGATTTTCCATGACTTCTCTATATTTTCATTCCACACTTTTGGTAAAGCTTGCCATTGGAGATTCCATTTTCTTCTTTTTAGCTAATTTTTTTCCTATATAGGCAATAAATTCTGCTCTCATAATTCTCCTTTCTCTTTTGAACCACTTAGAAACAATGTATCATGATATATATTCTCTTTAAATTTTATAGAGTCCTCTGTTTCATCAAGTTTTGGTCCAGTTTTGTACTATTTATTCGCAGATGACTAAACTTGTCTTCTAGATCTGGAGTCCCTATTGCCTTTTGTTCTTAATGCTTCCGTATTTATTTATCTGCTTATATTCAAGGTTTGTGAGATGTCTTTCTGATGTGATCATTTCAACTTTCCAATCCTCCCTTAATTTTTGTCTATTGTGTTTCTGACTCTCTTCACTTTAGAGGAGATTTCCTTACAGTTGGGATCTCCAAATATCTCAGCCTCCTCCCATGTTTGGCAATTCACAGTTTATCAATTTTGTCCTCTGCTCCAAGTGACTGATTCTATCTGGATATGGTGCACTTTACCTCAGGCTTCCAGGGCTGTACTCTGTCCTATCCTACTTTTTTTGCTTCTTAGTTCTCTGACCTCAAAACAGTAAATTCAGAAACTTTCCCTGCTAGTGTCATAGTATCATCCATCCTGGCACCAAGACTTATGAACTTTGCTATGTTATTGTTTTGGAGATGCAACTGCTGTCTGTTTGTCATGGCCCAGGTGAGCTACAGCCTGGAATGGCGTCTACCTGGTACTGGAGGGAGGAAGGAAACATGCCAAAGTTCATTTTATTATAAGCCTGTGTTAAGTCTTTGGTCTGTTCGTAGAATCTTGCTTCCAAGAGCATGGGTGGGGGGTGAGAAGAGTAATAAATGTGCTCAAAGTCATTGATCATCAGTTGATTGTTTCTTTTACTTCTTTGAATTCTGGGTGTTCCAGACCACAGAAACAACTGAAATTGCTTTTGTCATTGGCCATAATTTCTGTTTTCTAGAGGTTGTGGGATAAGAGATAATTTGTACCCCTCCATCTGATTCTTCAACCATACATATTTCTACTTAGGGAACAATATCAATCTGTTTCACCTATCTCCAACTATTTGTTTGGTGTATTATAGTAGGTCACTTTTGTTTCTAATCTTTGTGACAACAAAATTATTGAAGGTGAGACTTCTCTATAAGATATTTTTAAATGTTCAGTTTAGATAGTATAAGTATTGAATTTATTGGAGTGCCTTATGTAAATCTCAGCAAAAAAGAGCATGCAATAATAACACTAATTTGGTATGTCAACCTATATGAGCAATATCGTATAGTTATAGAAATAATGGAAAATCATCCTCTGCATGTGAACTCCCCAGCATGAGTTCCTTTCAAAGAATGATTCCATTGAGTTTTTGCAATTACCTTTTTTGTTATTTTTTGTTTACATCACATCATATCCTACTGATAGTGAATTTATAATTGCAGAGAGAACTAGTTCATGAATTTAAATTCAAATAACAGAATCAATATCAAAAACATTATTTTGTCCTATGACTAAATAACTAACATTTAAAAATATATTGTTTAGTATAAAACTCAATATGATTCTTTTAAACAAAACAAACATTTATTAAGCTTTTTTCCCTCCAGGCACTGCTTTTATTGCTCTGTATCTCTTGTGATACAGAGACAAAATGAAGAACATTCTCTGATTACAAAAGGCCTACAATCTACTGGCAATTAGTAAAGTTGTCATGACTTTTACTCATGCACTATATTTGACCTTGTCAAAATTTAACACACTATAATTACGGATCCATAGAATGACTATGTTGCACATCATTTTATTTCTATTTCTATTTTTTAATAAATATGATAACAAAATCCCTGCCTTGGTTCTGGGTTCCTAGTTGGCTATTTATGTTCTAAGGGTTCTCATGTGTTAATAAGTGGTTCATTTATTATCCATGATCCTTCCTATGTAGAATATCTTGGGTATTTAAATATAATTAGCTAACTCATATATAATGATAGATTGTTAGAATTAACTTAATCACATTCATTAATAGACTACAGTGTACAGAAAACCTTTAGTTGAAATGGAGGAAAGAAATAAAGATTTATTAAGTGTTTACTATGTGCAAAATAACTGTTATGGACAGCAAGGAGTCACAAAGGATAGAGCATTGAGCTTGGCATTGAATAATCTTCACAAGTTCAAATCCTGCCTCAGACACTTACTAGTTGTGTTATCATGGGGATATCACTTAATCCTGTTTGCCTCAGTTCATCATTTGTAAAATGATCTGGAAATAAAATGGAAAAACATTCCAGTAGCTTTGCCAAGAAAACCCCACAATGCAATATGGACAGTTGGACAAGTCTAAAACAACCAAACAACAATAAAGGAAATGTGCTAAGCACTAGGGGTAGAAATAACAAGCAAAATTAAATAGCACCAGAAGGAAAATGTAGGCATTGAGAACACGTAAAACTGATATAAAATAGTCTTTAACTGCATCTAATTTGCAATCTAATAACTATGGGCCCTATTTTTTCCACCATCATATTGATCAATCTATCAATCAACAGGATTAATTAAATACTATATGCAAATAACTATACTACCCTTTGGAATTTTTGTGGGAAGACATGGACAAGAGTTCCATAGGATAGCAAGTAAGGATGGATTGTGACATGAATTACTGGAAGAAACACCTTCAACAGTAATATCACACATATAGTAAAGTCTTAAACAATGACCCCCAAAACATATAATTAGGAAATAGAAATTATTTTGGATTGTTTTAAGTTCTGCAAAAATCCTGAATAAGAAATTACTGAATTTAGATATTTCCCACAAAAGGATGCTAAATCCTCATTCAATTCTATTTCTAAAATGTATTTGTCCAATAGCCTATGTAATTCTGAATTTTGTTCATGTTTTCAAAAGTAAAAAATGGTCTAATTGTATAATTTTTAATTTTATCCCCTGAATAAATCTTGACATATCTAGTAGTATGTCCTAACATTGGAAAAATTATAAATTTTAGGTATAGATACACTAAATATGTTTCATTTATTTTCTTTATATATATTTATATATACATATGTATATTCCACATAAACATATATATATATGCATATATATATACTCAGTTCACCAATTAGAATGAAATATTCTTGAGAGTAATGAATAATTTAGTATTTGTATGTATATGATCAGTTCTTGATACACAGTAGGGATTGAAGTAGCTATTATAGCTGTGATTTCATTAGTATTCAGAACAACCAGGTGAGGAAAATCACATTTTTAATACAAGTGAGTATATTGTTCACAGCTTATTTTCTTAGAGAAGTACTTGAATTTCTCTTGAAGTTAAATGACTTGCCAAGGGTCACATAGTGAATATATGTCAAAAGTGGAATTTGATTCCAGATCTTTTAATTTTTGAGGTTGCCTGTTTGACAATATTAGCTTTTAATGAATGCTTTATTGATGAATTAAGTTGTCGAAAAAAAAAACAGTTCAAAGAGGTGACTGGTTTTTATGTCAGAGGAAAACATTTCTATAACAATTAACAATATTTTCCAAAAAGTGGAATGAGTAAACTTAGTAGCATTTTCCCTCCTTATATAATTTATTTTTCCAAAGAAGCTTAAAGGTCCTCATCTTGTCCCAATTAGTGGTGCAGTGACCATTCACACAAGCATTCCACTAATGATCTGAATAATTCAAATCAAATCAACTAAATTAAATTAACATTTATTAAGCACCTCCTATGTGCTAAGCATTGGGCTATGAAATGGGGATACAAATAAGAAAAAGAAAGGACACATAGAAGGAATCTAGAAAGTATCAAAGGAAGAAATACCAAAAGGGACCTAATTCATTCAAGTTAAATCAAGAAGTGCAGATGAAGGATGAGTGAGATAGAAACCCAATTCCTGCCTTTTATAAAGGAAAACTTAATGAGTTCAATGCTCTGCTCTCCAGCCTGGGAATCAAAGGGTAGAGGAGGCTGAGGGACTGGTATCCAAGAGTGTATGGAGGGTTCAAAGAGTACTAGCATTTCTGGTATGCAGATTTGCCAAGCACTTTCAGGGCTGCTCTTTCAACTCCTGTGTCTCCTTGTCACCTAAATCTCACTGGTGGTCCCAATAAGCTATAATATATACACAGCAGTCCTACCCTGGCAAAAACATCTTGCCAGATGGGCTAAACCAGGTTGAAGGAAACCAAAAGACATGAAAGGAAGAAAACAAGAATTCAAGATTTCCCTTAGCACCATAGGGATGAGATTAGAAGTGATTGACTTATCCTAGGAGGACCATATTATTGAAAAAGCAGAACTACAGATTGAAAGTACAGAACAGAATATCAAATCTCCATTTTTCTGACCAAAGGTGATTCTCTTTTCCTTAGTCAGCCTGCTCACCTCCCAATGCTACATTAGTGTTGAAATTACTACTCACATGAAACCAGCTTTAGCCCACTGCTGCTCAGAACTCCTGAACTCAAACAATCCATCAGCTTCAACCACCCCAGGAAAAGATGTAGGTTTGGGGCAGATAGGTGGCTCAGGGACATATGGGTAGCTTTGTAGCTTGAGAGACAGGTCTAGAGACAAGAGATCTTGGGTTCAAATATGACCTCACACACACCTTAGGCAAGTCACTTAACCTCTATTTCCTTAGCCCTTACCACTCTTCTGCCTTGGAACCAATATTTAATGTTGATTCCAAGACATAGAGTAAGGTTTTAAAAAAGGTATGGGGGGGCAGCTGGGTAGCTCAGTGGATTGAGAGTCAGACCTAGAGACAGGAGGTCCTAGGTTTAAATCCAGCCTCAGACACTTTCCAACTGTGTGACCCTGGGCAAGTCACTTGTCCCCCATTGCCCACCCTTGCCACTCTTCTACCTATGAGCCAATACACAGAAGTTAAGGGTATAAAAAAAGTAAAAATAAATAAAAATAAAAATAAAAAAAGTTATGGGCTGAAAAACGTAACCCATTATAGTTCTTAAAGATGATACTTGATGAATGCTTCCTGGATAAGTTCTAGTGGAAATTTATTTTTTTGTTACTGGTTGAATTAAATGGCACCTGAAATCCTATACATCTGTAAAAACCAGTGATTCTAAAATACATGCCTCCTATTATTGTTTTTAAAGTACTGGAATGAAGATAAGCCTGACAAAATGTAAGAGACTGTAATTATTATCAAATGGCTGTTTATGGAAAGAGGTATTTCACATGTTCTCTTGCCTGAAGTGGAACACCTTAATCTTTCCACATCTACACAAATACCCTCTCCCTTCCTATTTTTTTGGTAGGGAAGAGCAAGCACTAATTGTCCCTAATTGGATTTTGATGGGTTCTTACCTAATTAGCACTTATAGAGTTTTTACAAACTTAATGAATCTCTATCCTCTTCATACAAACATCTCTTTCACATTTTTAGAGATCAGCACAAAAGATGCCTAATGACAAAAAAAGCAAACAAAAAAGAAAGAAAAGAAAAAAAAGAGGAAAGATTTGCATTTTCATTATGCTGCCTGACCTAACAAGCAATGAACATTTTTGATCTCATCTCTCTCTGTTTGAAAACTTCAGCATTTTGCTCCTGACATATTGCTAATGTGAGGAGATATGTCTTTATTGCACTGACTACTAATTAATCTTTCTAATTACAGAATCTCCCAACAAGAAGCAAGATGAGATGTAGGGTAATAGCAGCTAAGAAGGAAGAAGCTGCTTCTCCCGCTGCATGGTTGATTCACCATCAAATAGGGAAGTCTTCAATGAAATAGCTCATTCTGGGACAACTCACTTGATGTTATAATTATTGTTAATGAGCTCAGAAATAGCCTTGTGCTCACTCAACTTTTGGAGGAAATATCTGTGTTATGTGTTTGCTCCGAGTGCAATTTCTCAAACCATTCACCTTTGTAAGGTCCCTAGTTGTGGCCACTGCAGTGTGACTGTTTAACAAACATAGAGAACATGAATTTCTTGGTCAAAAATTTCCTGATAATGTAACTAAGAGCTCTCACTGATTACAATACCCTAATTCTAATTATAAAACTCAAGTAGCATTCTGTGGATAACTCACAATCGTTAATTAAAAATGCAGGCGGCACCACAAGCAAGAACATGTGATGGATGGAAAGGATGTAGGGCAAGATCTGCGAGGACTCAAGGAAATTGAGAAAACAAGTTGATTGGATTTTTGTATGTGTTTTGCGTCTTTACCCTGTTTCTGGCAAGGTTGATACTGTGAAATGTCAGGAGGCTGACAGCAAGGTCCCAAAGTCTATGCTAAGCAGGGAAGTCTGGAATTGTCCATCTTATTTTTATTCCTGTCTAGCATCATCCACAAAATTTGAGAGGTTCATCCAGGGCAGTAATTTTCACAACTGGTGCACTAATATCTCAAACTCTATTGAGAGGAGAGATTTACTAATAGGGAAGAAAATGGATCTGCAAACACTGGTTTTTGAGACAGAGTCTGTAACCTTTCAGGCAGGATGTCTCCTGTGTTGTCATTCTCACTCATTCCAATCAGTTTTGATATTTGAGTTGAGTCACGCAGAGCTGACAGTCATTACAAGGGTGGGTGCAATGAGGGGGAGAAATTGTACACTCACCATATAGCCTGTTAAACAAGGACCCAGCTGGTTTGACAGGATGAAACAGGAAGGAGGGCAGGAGAAGGGGAAAAGGCTGAAAATACGTGAAGTCTCCAGAACACTCAGGAACAATTCCCAAGAGGATTTCAAAGTTTTTCTATATTCTATGAATTCATGTGAGCATTCCAGAGCTCAAACAGTGGGATACAGGACAAAAGGGTTTGTTCGTTTGTTTGTTTGTTTGCAATGTCATTTTCAGAGTTAATAGACCAAGTTATCTAGTATTAGAACATATTCTGAAACACAATGATTAAAATAATCAATTATATAAAAACTGGAGCAAACAAACTAACATTAATGATAAATTAGATGGTAATTACATTACCAAAAAATAAGAGTACCAAAAAAATTAATGGTAAATTAGAAAATCACAAATCATGGAGTAGGAATTGTTAGAAAAAGATATTAATTGGAGGCTGTGACAAGTAGTTGACAAAGGAGATTTGAACTTAGGACATAGGAACTTGGAAATTAGGAAGACTTATGTTTGACTTCTATAATAGATGCTTATTTAGTTAAGTACACCAAGGACTGTGTTGGTAAAGCTGTGGCACAGAGAGGGCTGTTCCCTTCCCCTTCTCCATAGCGCCCAAGGACATTTTTTGCATACCTTGCTTTTCTGTCCAGCCACCCCAAATAAGCACTTCCTCTCTCTGCTGTCTGGGGGAATGCAGGGAGCTCACAGGCAGCTTGAAATTGCACTTTGGGCACACAATCTCAAAAACATTCGCCAATGCTGCCCCAGGACTAGCACATCTCATCAATATGTCTCAGATTCATCTTCTATTAAATGTGGATAATAATAACATCTACTTTTTGAGGTGGTTGTGAAGATCATGAGAGGAAGTGAAAAACAGAACCTTCAAACATTCTCTCAAATCACACTCCTTACAAAGCTTCCTATTGTATTTTTCTAGCTATCAAACTTCTCCACTCTCTAAGGGTGTCTTCTGCAGACATATATTTGTTAAAGTTCTCCTTAAGAGCAAAATAAGCATGGTTTCTACAGAGAGATAGGCAAGTGGTAAATATGTGTGTATAAACACATTTTTATGTACATAGATAGATACATGTGGATTTTTATTACATATTTAATTACATATTATATATATATACACTTCATATACATCTATATATATTTGGTATTCATGTACCATATAGACACAATGTAAATAATATACCTATGTATAAATTCCAAGTATTTTCCCTTTCATTGTCAACATTTCTGATAAAAGACATTATTCTATGATTTTTTCTCCTATAAATAGTATTTTGGAAGTATTTGACACATATTCCAGCTAATTCTGATGCATACATTTTGGTTCCACAGATTATTCTCAGTGTACGAAGGCAGCTGTTGCATAGAAAGTAGTCTTCGTGACAATTCCCCAACTTGGATATTTTAGCTGAGAGATGTAGGGAAATCATAGTTCAATGAATTATATCAAGAATATAAGACAAAAAAAAATGTAAGCTCCTTAGTACAGTCTGGAGATTAGGGATATGTTTTGTTTGTTTTCCTTTATATTGTTTATTTTTTGTATTTATCAAATCTAAGTATTCAGATTTGAGGGAAACATGTTTAAAAATGAAGAGAATGTGACTCTAAATGGTTTGGTGAAATGTTATCTCCACATTTGGGTGAATATAATCATTGGAAATATAAAGTGCTTCAATTTAGATTTCTTAAATCATTGTGCTAAGAAACAAAAATTAGACAGAAGGCCCAAATCTCCCATGAGAAATATTTAATTATTTTAATTAATTAATATATTAATATATTAAAATCAACTTTAGAGAGAGCTGAGGATTCAACCAGAATTAAGAGATGGACACGAGAATGGAGTCAACTAGAATTAAGAGGTGGAAAGAAGAAAAAGATTCCTTATTTGTTTGCATCTCATTCTCCCATTAATTGTAGTTTCTTTGAGGACACATACCCAATGAACCTTAATACTTTCCTCAATTCCTAGAACCCTCTCTTTCTAATAGACCCCTAATGGTTTTTATTTAATCTTGAGTAGGAAGAAACATGGTAGAATGGAAAGTGCATTTTATTGGCTATTACATGACTTTTGTTCAAATCTTGAGTCTGGTACTCAGTCTCAAGGGATCAATTAGCCAAAAGAAATTTATTAAACATATGCTATGTGCCATGTGTTGCTAAGTTCTTTGAACATAAAGACAAACTATACCCGTGGTCTCTAGGACACATTTTTCCCATCTCTAAAATGAGGTTGTTGGACAACATATCCACATAGGTCCTTTCTAAACATTAATTCTAGAAGTCTAATTTCTGTGATATTATTAAAATTGGGAGATAATAAATATTTTTGTGATAGAGGATGAGGAATATATGGTTTGTGAAATTTGAATACAATATGCATGCAATTTAGAATAGGAATAGTTCAGTATTATTATAGTGGTAAGGCTACTTACTCGGCCAGCCTAGATTTCAAATTCTCTAAATCTTTTATTTGTTGTTGTTTTATAACCCTTACTTCTAGTCTTATAATCAATATTAAATATTGGTTCTAAAGCAGAAGAGCAGTAAGGGTTAGGCAAGTGGTGTTAAGTGACTTTCCCAGAGTCACACAGCTAGCAAATTTCTGATTGCAGATTTGAAATCATGACTTCTTGCCTGAAAGTCTGACTTTTTATTCACTGAATCACCTACCTGTCCCTAGCCCTCTAAATCATAGTTTACTCATGTGAGACTTGATATGACCAACAACTTTGTATCTCTAGCATCAACCTCTCTAAATTTAATTAAGACAGATTATTCATGAACACGCCATCCCAGCATGGATAAAATCCATCAGAATTTGTATTCTACTGGCTTACTTAGCCTTTGAAAATTCAATGCCAATATCTCACTGTTTGGGGGGCATCAGTGAAAAATTCTAGTGAAAGAATAATAATAAAAGTAGCACACAAATTTATATAGTATTTTAAAGCTTACTGTATTTTTCATAGAGTCCCCTTTAAACCATCCACTTTATAGAAATGCAAAAGTCCTTGTCTGGTACACTAAATCTGGAAATATCAGCACTCTTTCCTGTAAAATCCAACTACTCTCAGAAAAGTAAGGAAATTAGAATTGGGCAGACATCCTCTGTATTTATAAAGGGTTGCTATAGCTCCACTTAGGGAGTTATTTTGCAAAGCACTTCTATTTAATGTTTTTAAGTTCACTTGAAATCCCCTAGGGTTTTTCATTTAGCAAAGCAATCACGATTCACCAAGCTCTCCAGTCACACATCAATATAATATTGATATCTTTCACCAAAAAGAAATATAATTTTGAGGAAATTTTTAATGAATATTCCTGAAGGGATGGAAAAACAAGAGAAAAATGTTGTTCTAAGCAAGATTTCCTCATGTGAGAATCATATCCCATGCATGATTTGATGGCAGGGCTTTGGAATATGTCCATTAAGTAGGCTGGCTGCAAATTTGTTTCACTGGTTAATTAAATCCAAGAGTTTGCAAGACAGGTTGTCATATTATTTTGGATTCCATTTTTAAAACATGCAAGTCTGAAGGAATGTTAACGAGCTCTGAAGGGGTAGATGGGAGCATTGGCAAACTCCATCTGATCTGTTACTAATCCTAGCAGGCGTTCGTGCTAATTTTATGTCTTCACTCTTGAAATGAAGTCAGTTTGGGTAAAAACTGGCTGAAGAAACATGTAGCTTTTCTCCTTGCTGAAACTAAGCCTGATGGAAAAGGCCATTACAAAAATTCCTTTGGAATGACCTGATGTAAAAAGAGTGAACTATATCCTTTGGGTGGTGGGGGGAGAAATAAGTCAATCTAATAAAATCATCTTTCCTGGATATTAGAATAATATTCATCTTAAAGCAATATGACATAAATACTTATCCTCATTTTCCATGGTTTTACCAACAGCAATTTCATACCTTTAAAAATTTTTTTAAATTTAATTAATTTAGAATATATTTCCTTGGTTACATGATTCATGTTCTTTCCTTCCTCTCTTCCCTCCCACCTCATGGAGTCAATGAGCAATTCCAGTGGGTTTTACATGTACCATTTATCAAGATCTATTTCCATATTATTAATATTTGCAATAGATTGATCATTTAAATTCAACATCCCCAATCATATCCTCATTGAACTACGTGATCAATCATATGTTTTTCTTCTGCATTTCTCCTCCCACATTTCTTCCTCTGAATGTGGATAGCTTCTTTCTCATACGTCCCTCAGAACTGTCCTGGATCATTGCATTGCTGCTAGTAAAGAAGTCCATTACATTCAATTATGTTACACAGTGTGTATCTGTCTCTGTGTACAACATTCTTCTGGTTCTATTCCTTTCACTCTGCATCACTTCTCGGAGCTTTCCAGTTCACATGGAATTGCTCCAGTTCCTTTCAACATGATAGTATTCCATCACCAATAGAGATCAGAATTTGTTCAGACATTCCCCAATCAAAGGACATTCCCCCCTCATTTTCCAATTTTTTGCCACCACAAAAAGCAGGGCTGTGAATATTTTTAACAGGTATTTTCCCTATTATCACATTGGGGTACAAACCCAGTAATGGTATAACTGGATCAAAGGGCCGGCAGTTTTTTAAAGCCCTTTGCATAGTTCCAAATTGCCTTCCAGAATGGTTGGATCAATTCATAACTTCACCAGCAATGCATTAGTGTCCTAATGTTGCTACATCCTCTCCAACATTTATTTCTTCCCTTTGCTGTTATATTAGCCAATCTGCTAGATGTGAGGTGGTACCTCAGAGTTGTTTTGATTTATATTTCTCTAATTATGAGAGATTTTGAACATTTTTTCATGTTCTTATTGATAGTTTTGATTTCTTTATCTGAAAACTGCCAATCCATGTCCCTTGCCTATTTATCAATTGGGGAAAGGCTTTTTTTTTTGTACAATTGATTTAGCTCTTTATAAATTTGAGAAATGAGATATTTGTCAGAGGTTTTTGTTAAAAAGATAAATTTTTTGCTTCCCTTCTAATTTTGGTTGCATTGGTTTTGTTTGTACAAAACCTATTTAATTGAATGCAATAAAAATATTCATTTTACATTTTGTAATATTCTCTATCTCTTGCTTGGTCTTAAAGTCTTTCCTTTCCTGTAGATCTGACAGATATAATTTCCAATTAATTTTAAATCTGCCTTTCTACAAACCCTTGTTGATTATGACTTTATGGTCTGAAAAAATTGCATTTATTATTTCTGCTTTCCTACATTTGTTGGCAATGTTTTTATGCCCTAGCACATGGTCATTCTTTTTATATGTGCCATGTGCTGCTGAAAACATGGTATATTCCTTTTTATCCTGATTTATTTTTCTCTAGATATCTATTAGCTCTAATTTTTCTAACATTTCATTTATTTCCCTTACTTTTTTTCTTATTTATTTATTTATTT